>NW_012098555.1:279339-300460 GCF_000951045.1 Mandrillus leucophaeus | reverse complement strand
TGTCTCAGAGGGGTACCTGGCCATGTGAGGTGTCAGTTGGCCCCTACTTGGGGGTGCCTCCCGGTTAGGCTACTCGGGGGTCTGGGACCCACTTGAGGAGGCAGTCTGTCTGTTCTCAGATCACAAACTCCGTGCTGGGAGAACCACTACTCTCTTCAAAGCTGTCAGACAGGGACATTTAAATCTGCAGAGGTTTCTGCTGCCTTTTGTTTGGCTATGTCCTGTCCCCAGAGGTGGAGTCTACAGAGGCAGGCAGGCCTCCTTGAGCTGCGGTGGGCTCCACCCAGTTTGAGCTTCATGGCCAACATGGTGAAACTCCATCTCTACTAAAAATAAAAAATTAGCCAGGTGTGGTGGCAGGTGCCTGTAATCCCAGCTCCTCAGGAGGCTGAGGCAGGAGAATAGCTTGAACCCAGGAGGCAGAGGTTGCAGTGAACTGAGACCACACCATTGTACTCCAGCCTGGGCGCCAAGAGCAAAACTCCATCTCAAAAAATAAAAAAATAAAAAAGAAGCAGGCTAGAACCTATTCGAATCTTTATTGCCAAAAACCAGACAGTGACCATATGCACGATACATTTGATACATATTTGTATATCAGATTTCCTAACTGCTTGGCACAAAAATCTATATTGTTTTAAATGTCATTTTAGAGAGAGAGAATATAAAGAGTCATCTCTCAATCATTCTTCTAAATGGGTAATCCTAGAGTAGAATCTCTCTTCAGGCCATAAAATTTATGTGATCATAGAATGTTTCTAGTCATTTCAATTGGGCTTAAGAGTGTTTTAGAATACTGTAACTAGGCAGGAAGTGTGTCTGTGGTGGTAGCAATGGTACAAGTGTAGACCCATTGTCTTACTGTAGGAACACTTCACACTACATGTCACAGTGTCAACCCTGAATGCATTTGAGTTTATGAAACTTACCTCCCGAGCCCAAAGTTTTAGAATTGAAACAACCCCAGGAATATTCTGCCTAAGTCTAGATTCTAGAAAGTGTCTGTATGGTTCTATTAGAAGAAGTGGTATATAAAACTTCTGAATAAATCATTACATTTGTTTTATATTGTTGTGTAATAAGTTACCATAAATGTAGCTGCTTAAAATCATACTTTTTTGTAATGTTTCTATGAATCAGGAGACCAGGCACAACTTAGCTGGGTCCTCTGCTAAGGGTCTCACAGGCTGCAAATGAGATGTCAGTGGGGCTGCATTTCTTACTAAAGTTCAGAGTTTTCCACCAAGCTAAGTGTTTGTCACAATTCAGTTCCATTCCATACTGCGGTTGGACTGAGATCCTGCTCTCTTGCTGGATGTTGGCCAGGACTGGCTCTCAGCTCCTGACCATGTGATCTGCTCAAAGACCATCTCACAACACAGCACCTTACTTCATCAAAGCCAGAAAAAGCCCATACTTTTATTTATTTATTTATTTTCTGAGATGGAGTTTCACTCTTGTTGCCCAGGCTAGAGTGCAGTGGTGTGATCTCAGCTCACTGCAACCTCCACCTCCCAGGTTCAAGTGATTCTCCTGCCTCAGCCTCCTGAATACCCGGGATTACAGGGGTGTACCCCCATGCCCAGCTTTTTTTTTTTTTTTTTTTTTTAATTTTTAGTAGAGTTGGGGTTTCTCCACGTTGGTCAGGCTGGTCTCAAACTCCTGACTTCAGGTGATCTGCCCGCCTCGGCCTCCCAAAGTGCTGGGATTACAGGTGTGAGCCACCACTCCTGGCACCCAGACCCATTTTTAAGAACGTTAACAAGATTGTATCAGGCCCACCCAGGATATTCTTCTTTTGGATGAACTCAAAATCAACTAATTTTACCTTAATTCCATCACAAAATCTTCTCACCTTTGTGATATCACATGACCTACTTACAGCAGTGATATCCCATCATGTTCAGAAGTTGCACCCAAACTCAAGGAGAGGGTGTAATACAGAGGCCAGAAATCTTGGAGGTCCTCTTAGAATTCTGCCTGTCACAATCACAGATGCTTTTCAGACAACCATATTGCCCAGGATACAAAAGTGTGTTAACATATAGATGTACACATATATATTTATATAACACATAAACTATAAAAATTTATATCACATTAGTTTAGTTTAAAATATTACTATACTCTACCTACATATGTAGGTATATATAATACATGTAAATATATATATTTATTTTTCCTTCTACTTGTCTTTCTCCCTTATTTGTACTTTTCCTCTTTCTCTTTCTTCTTTCCTTCCCCTTTTCCTGCTTCATCTTCTTTTCATCAACAAAATACCAAATGGAATTAATTTACATAAATTGCCAAAAAGCAAGATACTTAATCTTTGACTATGAAAAATTAGGCTAACGTTTTATTTTTTATTCATAAAAGAGAATTTGGTGAAATGCTATGGTAGATGATATGTTTGTACACTACAAATGAGATGGAGTTTACTTTTTACTCTCTAGAAAAGAAACCACTGTGTCTTCTTAGCTATTCATGATTTTATATATATAAAAGTAAACCACCTGTAAGCCAATTTTCTTAAGGAAATTCGGAACATTTTTAGAGGTTTCACAATAAAGTGAAATAAAAGTTTGATGGAGCCAATTCTCTTCTCTGTTCAATAGAAATTCTTTTTTAACAAAATGGATTAAAGTGACTTTACTCAGTGTATTTGTCTAATGGATTTTCTCAAATTTGCAAGGCATAAGAAAATAAAATGAGTAAGAAAGTGATATAGAGATTTAAAAAGTCATTTTATTCGTAAGCATTCAGGAGTGAGAATTAAAGGGAGAATTTTGCAGGGTGCTTACTTTGACATGGTAAGAAAAGCAAAAGTATACATCATAAACTGGACCTCTGAGAGGTCCATATAAGGGAATTCCACGCAGAGAGGTCTGGTTAAAGGCCTATTCTACTATTAACTGGCTCTATCACTTAAGATGAATGTTCCCTTTCTCCATGTATGGATTATGAATATGATTAACTTCTCTATCCACTTCCCAGGATTATTGTAATTAAGCAGTATGACAATAAAAAGAGCACAGATACACAACTCAGAGAGAATTCTGTTGTAGTTCTGACTTTCTTACTTCCTAACTACATGTACCTGAGCAAGTTATTTACCCAGCCTTAACCCAAGTTTCCTCACATGGCAAATAATACTGAGTCTCAAGGCAAACTTCTAAAATTACAAAGACCCCCCAAGCTGGAGTGAAAAATGACTAGTGAAATGTTTCTGCATGTAAGAATACAGTGCAGAGAATGCCTACTTTCACATCTTCCCAACAACCTTATTCATCTATCTCAGATTCAAATGTATAAAGCAAGAAAGAGTAGAGAATGGCTAGAATTTACCTTTTCTGGGATCTGAGACTATTCAAAATGATTCTATATATCTGGACTTTATATTTGTTATTTACTTCATTATTGTTTCAAAATATTATACTCAACATTCTATATTGATTTTATGATACAGTATAAAGAATAAATGTTCTGGAACACTTTTTATGCAGAAAAGTTTTTTTTTTAAGTTTTGTTACTTATTCATTTATTCTAGAAAGTTATTGCTTCATGTATGACACGAGGAAAATGTATCCATGCTCTAATATTTTGCATGCCATAAAGTATAAAGGATGCTTTATAGTAAGAAAGAACACTCTGTTTTGGAGTTTTGTACAAAATATGGTTAAAAAATCATTTAGATGATGACCAGAAGTGAAAGATAATGGATTACATGTTAGTTAATAGGTAGGTAGCAAGGGCAAGGAAATAAATTCTAAATCTACATGTTTGAGCTAAAGAAAGGAGACTCTTTCTATTCCAAATTAGTTTGTAGATATTCAGCATGGGAACTTCTGCTCTAAAACCATAGTGTAAATATTCTGTTGAACCTAAGCTGCTGGAAGATGAGGATTAGGAAAACGAAGGATTCCTACTTGCTTACAATCACTGTGCCAGATTTTAAATAAAAGCAAATTACAGATTAAATTCTGCCACATATACTGCCATTTGTAAGTCCAACTCTTATTAATAAGCAGGCACAAAAACACTTACATAATCTGCTTTTGTCAGCTTGATAAAGTCCCAATTCTCTGGGTTTTGTGATAAAGCAACCATTTCCTGCATAAAAAATTCTCTAGCCCAAAAATATTTTAGAGGCAGGATTTAGTTAACCTAATATTCGAAACAGCCAGCTGGAATATTCTAACCTGTAACTACATTAGAATCCTGCCTTCAGTGACATTCTAAAAGATGAGGAGGAAAATGCTTTCCTGACTTGATTATCCTATACAAGCAGTGGGGGAAGTCTACCATAGTTAGATCTGTGTATGTTGAATACAACTAAATTCACATACAATTTACAGGAATATTCATTATTGTCATAAAAAGCCACTAAATTCACCAGTGAAAATCCTCTTCTAACATCCATTCACAAAGCCTCTGGTGTTGATCAGGGATAACAGCTAAAATACTTATAGTTGCCTTTTGATTAAATGTTATTACCCTGCAAGTATATAAAGCATTCCCTATTAGGAAAATTAACTGTCTCTTGAGTGAAATTGAATTAAGACATATATAACTTCCTATCTCTATGCTGAAATAGTTTATAACATATTTCCAGTGCCATAACACTCAGAAATATTTATCTCCAATCCAGACCTCTCCTATAAACTTCAGACTCAGCATAAGTGGCCTACTAAACATAATCAATAGCATCCTAATTGGTTTCCTGTTACTGTCCTTAGCCCCCTGTAGTCTATTAACAATACCATAAACAGTAGTTCTGGCTCCTTCTGATAGAAATCTAGAACTGCTCAGAGCAAGGGTCGGATCTTATCATCCTGTGCATAAAACCCTTTACTGACTCCTCACCTCACAGAAGTAAGAATGAACATCTGACTGGGTCTTCAAATCCTCTGATCTTTCTGATCCTATCTCCTACTGCCCTCACCCTGCTCACAGCAGGGAATCTCAGTGACTGCCTTAATGTCTCCTCCATCATGCCGGGCCGGGTACTCACTTCCACCAAGGTGGATTGGACATGAGGCCTTCCTCTGCCTGGTTCCCATTTCTCAGATATATGCATGGCTTGCTCCTTCAGCTCCTTTAGGAATTTGTGTTAATATCATCGTATTATTTTTCCATGGCTGCTATAACAAACTACCACAAACTCGGTGGCATAAAACAGTAGAAATTCCATTCCCTCACAGTTCTGGAGGGCAGAATGAAATGCTTCACTGGGGCCAAATCAAGGTATTGGGAAGGCCACACTCCCTCTAGAGACTCTACAGGGAATCTGTTCCTTGCCTCTCCTAGCTTCTGGTGGAAGCTGGGGCTTCTGCCCTCATCATTCCAATCTCTGCCTCTATGGTCACATTGCCTCCTCTTCTCTCTCTATAAAATCCTCTCTGCCTCTCTATTACAAAGATACCTACCATAACATTTAGCACCTACCCAAATAATACAGAATAATCTCCTCATGTCTTAATCTTTAACTTAATCACATCAGGAAACTTTGCCTATATGTTAACATTCACATGTTCTGAGGCTGAACCTGTTTCCTATGGTGAAGATGTTTGTCAGTCTACCACAGTCATGTCTCATAAAGGCCTTCCCATACTGTCACAATTAAAATGTCACCCATCCTCTCCCACAGCACTTCCTGTCTCCTTTCTCGGCTTTATTATTTTTTTCCAGGGCATTGATCACCAGATGACTTTCCATATATTTACTTATTTCTTATATTATTTGGCTTCTTCAACTATGAGTGCCATGAAGCCAGAGTTGTCATCTTTTCTCTTCATTGCTCTTTCCCTAACACTTTGAACAATGTCTTTCATATAGCAAGCCTTAAATGAATATCTTTGAATGAATGGATAGATGAATAAAGGAAGAAAGGGGTTCAAATATTTTATTGAATGGAAAATGTATCTAGTAAGTTAAAAGATGCCCCCTCAAAATATTTGTCCATGTCTGAATCCCCAGAATTTGTGAATATTAATTTGTATGGAGAAAGAGTTAATAGTTGTAAAATATGTGATTAAGTTAAGGATCTGAAGAGGAAGAACTTATCCTGGATAATCTGGCTGGGTCCTAAATCAAGCACATGTATCTTTATAAGAAAGAGAGGCAGAGGTAGAACAGAAAGAGACACACAGAGGAAAAGATACAGAAGAGGAAGCAAGGTGACCATGAATCACTCTGACAATTAGAGTGATGGGGCCATAAGTCAAGGCATGCCAGCAGCCACCAGGAGCTGGAAGTGGCAAGGGACATATTCTCCCCTGGAGCCTTCAGAAGCAGTGTGGCCCTGACAAAGACATTTTGATTTCAGACTTCTGGTCTCCAAAACTATGAGAGAACAAATTTCCATTATTTTAAGCCACCTAGCTTGTGGTAATCTGTTATGGCAGCCCTAGGAAATTACTACAATGTGGACGTTCTAAATGGCTTCTAATTATAGGAAGACAGATTACTTTAGGAAAGGCATTCTTATTTTGAATTTGTACCTGGAATTATTATCTGAGTTCCTGTCATCCAATTAAGGGCATGGACTCTGAAGTCAGAAGTCAGATATCCTGTGTTGTAATTATTTTGTTAACTTCTGAGGACCTTGGGGTCCACTGATCTTTTTGCCTTGGTTTTAGCACCTGTAGAAGAAGAATAAACCAATGTCTGCCCTAATGGTAAGCCTGGAATTCAAATATTTAAGAATTACAAATCAGTTAGAAATGTGCCCACACCTAACATGCAGTAAACATTGTCATCATTTTGCTATTTGTATTAAATTATTTTAAAAATCTAGTTTATTAGAAATATCTTTGCAGTGTGATAACATTTTTGCCCATCAAAAAGTATGAGAACACAATCTGTTCTCAAGGAGGTGGTGGTCTAGGCATTATCACATATTGATGGTAGGAGTAAAATTGTTACAACTGCAATGGGGGGAGGCAATTGGTACTATATCAAAAGTACAAATTCACTTACACTTGTGAGATAACTTAGGCATTGCAGCATTGTTTCAATAGCAGAAGACTGGCAACCTAAATTCCAGCAATACAGGCCAAGTTAAAATATGGGATATTCATTCAATGGACTATTGTGAAGCAGTTAAAAAAATGAGGCAAATATTTCCAGTTCTGGCAATAGAAGAGTAACTTTTTGCTAACCACAGTCCCACTGAGAATAATAGATATGCTAGACAACACATAAATATGTGTGTGTGTGTGTGTGTGTGTGTGTTTTTGAATAAAGGGCCAAGACACTGGAGAGAAGGAAAGCTCATGGAAGTAAGCCAGACATTCCAAGCAGCTTTTCTCCTCAAAGACTGCCAATTTGGAAGTGGCATAGAACCAAGAGGCTAAATACCTAGCAGTAAACAGCAGCTAAGAAGCTGATTGAACTTCTGAAAGTCTTATGGGGTTGGGGAGATGACATTTTAAACATAATGAATAGAAAGATAGTCGGGAATCCTGAACTCGTGATCTTGAATGGAAGGCAAGGACAGAAGTAAGCCCAACAGCTGGTCCTGCTCTTTCCCGTAAAACATTGCTCAGGTTGCCAAGCATAGATCTGATAAGGAGTTTGCATGTAGGATATGTAGAGACTCCTACAACTTAACAACGTATAAACAACTCAATTTAAAAACTGGCAAAGTACTTAAATAGACATTTCTTCAAGGAACATCAACAAATAGCCAATAAGCAGATGAAAAGATTTCCAACTTCATTAGTCATTAGGGAAATGAGAATCCAAACCACAGTGAGGTATCATTTCACACCCACTGGGACGGTTACAATAAAAATGATAAATAACCACAAGTAATGGCAGGGATTTGGGGAAACAAGCCTTCATATGTAGCTGGCAGTCCAATGATGCAGCTGCTGTGGAAAACAGTTTAGTGGTCACTCAAAAAATTAAACATAGAATTACCATATGATCAGTAATTGTACTCCTAGGTGTATACCCAAAAGAATTATAAACAGGGATTAATCAGATACTTGTACACAAACATTCACTGTAGCATTATTCACGTAGCCAAAAGTTGGAAATAACTCATGTCCATCAACGAATAAATGGACGAAGAAAATGTGAGTGGCCGGGTGCCGTGGCTTGCACCTGTAATCCCAGCACTTTGGGAGGCCGAGGTGGGCGGATCACAAGGTCAGGAGTTCGAGACCAACCTGACCAATATGGTGAAACCCCATCTCTACTAAAAAGACAGAAGTTAGCCAGGCATGATGGCAGGTGCCTGTAGTCCCAGCTACTCAGGAGGCTGAGACAGGAGAATAGCTTGAACCCAGGAGGCGGAGGTTGCAGTGAGCCAGGATCAAGCCACTGTACTCCAGACTGAGTGACAGAGCAAGATTCCATTAAAAAAAAAAAAAAAGTGATAAATAGATTCAATGGACTGTTATTCAGCAACAAAAATAATGAAATTCTGACACATGCTACAACATGGATAAACCTTGATAACATTATGCTAAGTGAAATAAGCCAGGCAATGAAAACAACACACATATTGTTTGATTTAACTTATAGGAAATTATCTATAAGCAGCTAATTCATAGAGACATATAAATTAGAGGTTAAGAGAGGCTAAAGAGAAAGAGAATAGAAAATTTTGCTTAATGGATGCTGAGTTTCTGTTTGAATTATGTAAATATTTTGAAAATAGACGTGATAGTTGTACAACATTGGGCATATAAACTAACGTCACCATGGGCTTCTGGATTGAGTTGGGCACTGTCGGGACCAAGACGGCTCTCTGAAGTTTTGTTGGAAAAAAAAAAAAAAAACTCATAAAAGGCATATTAATTGGTGAAAATGTAACAAATTTATTTAACATCTATACAAGGGATCCTTCAGAATGGTGACCCAAAAATACCAGAAAAATTGTCTATTTTTATGGTTAGGTTCAAAAAAGTGTGGACAGTTGTGTAAAAATATGATTAAACAAAAAGGGCATAATCTCATACAAATAGATGGAGTGGGGAAGCCCAGCAAAGCCAGTCTGTCTAGATTCTTCTTAGCCTCTCTGAGTGTCATTTCTTCCCTCTGGGGGTGGGGCAGGACCCTTTCTGGAATGGGGGTCTCAGAACCTACAGTCAAACAACTAGGTCATATAATTTCTTTATGGCCAGTTTTCACACGGAAAATCAGAAGGAAAGTTAAAGTAATATTTTTAGGTTTTATGGCTGGCTTTGGGGAAAAGTGATTCTGGTTGCTATGAAAATTGTTGGGGAAAAGGATTTCTAGTTTCTATGGTTAGCCTTCGGGGAGAATAGATTGAGGGGCAGCAGGGCAAGAGAAGGTCAGGGAAAAACTTTTGCTTCTGTGGCTGCTGCTGAAGGCTTCATTTGGGGCTTATTATTCATTGAAGGCTTATTATTTTCTGAGCTCCAGGGGCATCATGATTTCTACTGTTATTCCCACATTTTCACACCACACATTACATATACTTAGCAATCAAAATATATTAAATAAATATATGACTGCCCACCCTCTTCCCATTGTCCTTCCTTCCTCCGGTCTGCTTTCTTTCTGCATACTTTCTTTCTGTATATTTTCTTTCTCTTGATATCTTTTAGTTCAAAAGTTCAAGAACAAAAGGCTGTTCTTGGCATGCAGGAAAAATATTTTAAGAAAATTTCTTGATTTAAATTTAAATGAGCAGTTAATTACAGAACATGTATGAATTCGACATAAATATTTTTGGGAAATATAATTTAAAACAAAGCTTTTTCCAACCCAGAAATCCTCCCTTAAAAGTAGTAGTGGAAACAAAATAAAACAAAACACTTTTATTATTGATAAGCTCTAAACCAGATTGTGACGTACATCACCATCAATCCACTAAGAGATTGCAAAGACGGAAATCTCGCCCCTTCATGTAGACAAGCAGATACAACCTATTACATACATGTTTTCAAGATAAACAATGACTAGTCCTTGACAAGAACATTTGTCACACATAATTTATCCTCACTTTACCTGATCATTGAGGTGACCATCTGTGTTAGCTAACTAGCTGTATCCAGAGGAAAAATAAATTCCTCATCTCTATATGAGAGGAGGTAGTTTTGAAACCCTCCAGCTGAAGTTAGGCTCCTACCTTAACCACAGAAACTGAGAGATAGAGGTGCTATCTCCCTTGATGTTTGCATTTCAAGGAAATCGCTCCCAGGTTCTTGAGAAAGACGTTCCTAGGTCACAGAGGTGACAAAAGGCCTATCCAGTCTTCAAAAGGATTTATATACATTTCAAAGACCCAAGAAAGTATTTAAGATATTCTAAGATAAGTGCTCTAAGAAAAAGGAGGGGGAGGAAAAGCTCTTACCTCATTCTTAATGGGGAGAACTAAGCCTCTTACTTTTAATTTGCATTTGTTCTTACAATATGCAAATCCATCTTAAATTCAATTCTTCTTACTGTGCAATCTTGGTATATTTCATTCCAGTCATTGATATATGTGTGTATGTATTATTTTACATAGCAATTTTATTATTTATTATTTAATGTTATTTATTACTCATATATTCAGATATTCAGGTATTCAGGTATTCAGATCTTTCTTTAAATTCTAATGTGAATAGTTACCTTTGATCTGTGAAAAGAATAAAAAACAAACAAAGTGATTCATAAATGACTAAAGACTTAGTTTACTTTTAGGAAATATTACATATATTTGAGATTGAGTCTTACTCTGTCACACAGGCTGAAATGCAGTGGTACGATCTTGGCTCACTGCAACCTCCACTTCCTGGGTTCAAACAATTCTCCTGCCTCAGTCTCCCAAGTAGCGGGTATTATAGGCGTCTGCTACAACACCCAGCTAATTTTTTTTAACTTTTAGTAGAGACAGGGTTTCACCATGTTGGCCAGGCTGGTTTCAATCTTCTGACCTTAAGTGATCTGTCCACCTCAGCCTTCCAAAGTGCTGGGATTACAGGTGTGAGCCACCATGCCTGGCCAGAAAAAATATATATATGTGTGTGTGTGTGTATGTGTATGTGTGTATATATATATATATAAAATTATATATGTATAATTGTAAATATATATAATTTCTTAATTTTTCTACAGCTAGAAACTCAACCCTGCAGGATTTCAGTGTGATGTTTGAGATGACCAATACAACTAGCTTTGTGAACTGTATTTTGTGTATTGATTAGTTTAAGAAATATTTATCCTTTAAGGAGCTTGCAAACTACCTAGGAAAAGAAAGTAGCACAATGAATTGTTATGTTTTATTCTATTTGTTTTAATAATAGACATCATGTTAGTCCATTTTCACAGTGCTATAAAGTCATACCCGAGACTGAGTAATTTACAAAGAAACAAGATTTAATTGACTCACAGTTCCACATGGCCAGGCAGGCCTCAGGAAACTTAACAATCATGGCGGAAGGGGAAGCAGGCACATCTTACATTGCAGCAGGTGAGAGAGAGCGTGTGTGAGAGCACAGGAAAAACTACCATTTATAAAACTATCAGATCTCCTGAGAACTCACTCACTATCATGAAAACACCATGGAGGAAACCGCCCCCATAATCTAATCACTCCTTTCCCTCCACATGTGAGGATTACAAGTCCCTCCCTTCACACGTGGGAATTACAATTCCAGATGAGATTTGGGTGAGGACACAGAGCCAAACCATATCAATAAGCAACATGCTTATTGCATAAACAATTTGTTATGGGGAGAGAGGTGGGAGTAGTTAAGTTGGCCTGGAAAGCTCAAGAAGAACTCCACAGAGGTTAAAAATACAGTCTAGGCAGAGGGAGGAACTTGAGCAGAGGAAAAGACTTAATGGGAAGGTCTGGCATGTTTAAGCAATGGATTGCACATTCCAGTGGGGTTTATCAGATTTGCCTAGGGAGTTTATTGAAAATATGGATCCAGAGACTCCATATCAGTGTTCCCCAATTTTTTTTACATTAATGCCCACCCATTTTGATTTCAATGTCCACCTGAGTTTGTGAATTACTGCTTTAGGGCTTATGCTTGGAACCCAGTACAGATGAGAAGTGGGAGAGACAAGCAGAGGCTAGATAATGAAAAGCTTTGTCCCTAGAGAGGCTGAATTTTATGCTGAAAGATTTTGGCCAAGATTTGTCATTAATTTCCACCTAGTCTGCACATTAAAAGCCTGAGGATATGAGAGGAAGAAAGAAAGTAAAAGAAGAAACCAGTCAGGATTGAGAAGTGAGTGTTAGTTTAGGCTCTACTCCTTCCCCACCAGCCAGGGGAAAGTTGTTTCTGCTACTTTAACTGTTTTCTGTCCTGGCAAGGACAAAGCACAATTTATTAGAAAAGATTTTTCCAAGGAAAGTATTTTGCTTCCAGCTATGAATCTGCTTGCTGTTCTTAGAGTCATAAAGAAGCCTCTGCTGGTAGGTATGGTCTCTGTTCCAAGGAAAAAAGTTAAAGTCTATGTTTTGGAAAGTATGGGGGAAGAACCCCTTTCTTCTCCCAATCTGTGGAATGCATTATGTGTAAGCAGAAAAATACGTTGTGTAAGTGAGGTGTTCAGAAGGGGCAAGCTCACCTCCTACCTTTCACATATCAATTATGACTGAGATTAAAGCATCTATACATATAAAAGCACAAAATATATTTTAAATATACAAGAAGGAAAGCAGTGACATTCCAATACCTATTGAGAAGGCTTAAGATTTCCTAAAATAATGTAATGAGCTAAAACGGCATTGGAACCTTCCAGAGCACTAGCTGTTACACAGGACTGCTTATTGCATGGCTTCTCAGTCTCAGCATTATTGACATTTTAACTGGACAAATTTTTGTTATTGTTGGGATGGGCCTGTGTATTATAGGATGTTCATCAGCAGCTCTGGCCTCTGCCTGTTAGATGCCTGTAGTACTGTTTACCAGTTGTGACAGCTAAACATGTCACAAATACACAAATATTGCCAAATAGCTCTTTGAAAGGAGAAAACCAAAAGTGCCCCTGGTTGAGAACACGTTGTTTATTGATAACATATGGAGATGAGATAGTTCTGCAAATTCAGTAATTTAAACCCCCATATGGAAAAGGTCTAAGTCTAATCTAGATCAAATTTATTAATGTTTCATAAATTCCACCTAAATCCAATTATGTTAATGCATGGATATATCATTCTGTTCATGAACAGTCTGTAGTAATGATTGAGGAGTTGAGGCTTGGAGATAGACTTTCATAAAAATCTTAATGACATATATGCCACTCATTTTCATTTTTTTCCAGGTATTAAATTATATCCCAAGGTCCCAAAGAATTAATATAACTCAAAACCATCACTGATGTATTCCTTTCTGGATACAATTACTTGGTCTACAGTAAAACCCTGTAGCTCCCAGAGGTAGAGTGGGGGAATAAAAAGTAAATGCATTCTCCACTTAAAATTTCTACGTGTTCCACAGACCATCAGAAAACTTCTGAGGTCAGCGTCTCTGAACTCCAAATACTGCTAATTCACAATGTCTCTTTCACTTATGACCCTGACCTATCTATGCAGAATTTGGCGTTCATTTTCTTTGGAATGACCATTCTTAGATGTAAAGATAAATTTGACTCCCAAAAAGAGTAAGGAAATAACTAACCTCGAACCATTCTGAGTGTGGCTTCTATAGGTCTCATTTCAATTTTTTTGCCTCTAAAGAGTCTTAAATCTAAAATACTTATTTAAATTTGACAGTAAATACTGGCACCTTCCCCAGTGTTCACAACTCCATTTCTAAATGTATTTTCAGTGATACATTGCTTGGGTAAAATGTATTCTATATTTATGGAAACAACTTGACTCTCCAACAATAAGGGGATGGTTAAATAAATCACTCTATATCTATATACAGCCATTTAAAAATTATGTCTGAGAAGAGTAGTTACCAGCATATTTATGATATAAAGTAGAAGTTATAAAGGTAAAATAGAAAATTATACATGGTATGATCTTTAGTATACATATATAAATATATATATGATTTTATAAAGCATTTTACCCATCAAACGATAAATATTTCAATTCATGTATTTATTTTGTATTTTTATCTGCTTTTTCTCAAAGCCTCCATGTCAGAAATGAAGAAGGAATCTGCACGTTCAGACAAAATAGACCTGCTGCCCTCTAGACACTTCCTCGAGCCTCTCAACTTAAGGTAAACTTCTGTATCTTCATTCTTATTATTTTCAGTATCAAGAAATACTGGACATCCTTCATCTCCAGCAGATTCTATTTCCATCTGGCTCTGTCTGTCCTCTTTTATGACTAATCTCCTGAAAGTTTTTCTAATTCGTCTATGAACTCAAGGTCGATCATCAGTGAAAGCCTAGTCTTTAAAGAAAGTTTAATGTCAACCACTTCTGTAGACATTCTTTTTGCCTTTTGCTCTAACAGGAATCTGACTCTCTCCTGTGGACTCCGTTTCTTGAAATCAGTCAAGCAGAAATTGAGTTGATTCTTCTATCCCTTGTACCTTTCAGCTTGGAGAAGTCCTTTTTATTCCACACTGTCATTTACAAACAACTGATTAAAAGAGGGACAACATGGTTTCACTGAGCAAACATAGCCCCATGTAGGAGTGGGAAAAAGCACAAGACGGTGACAGACTGAAACTCTCTGGAGCAGTCATTCGCCTCAGCTGACTGTGAAGACTCCATGTGGGACACCACAGGGACCTCTCCATTCTTAATAACTGCTCCATATAGTACTATAATCTTTGGGCTCTGTTGCTTCAACATTCTATGGTTTATTAATGAGATCCAACATGAGTTTACTCCTGTCCATTATAGTTGCTTCTTATGAAAAGAAAGGAGATCCTATGAGGTTTTGTTCCATCTGCTTAGTACCTCCAATGCCAACAGTATGATCTCCTTTCTCAGAAACACAGAAAATCAGACATACTGGGGTAGGCTTGCTTCACATTTCTCCCTAGCTAAGGCATGATCTCCAATCATATTCAACCCATGCTCAATTCATCATTTGCTTATGGTGTCTGCCAACCTAAAAAATCTTCTAGTATTTGTGTATCCTCTCACCACATAATACTAATACTCTGAAATTAATTGTGTTTTCCACTACTTTTGCATACCATCCAAAATATTGCACACTAAGCAAGGACTGACTTTTAAAATGCATATTTATTTTTACACATTAGCACTTTGGAGAAAGAAAGAAATCCCTTCTCCTTTTTATAATGGAGTGCTCAGCAGTTGTGAGTTCATAGCTGACATCTACCAAAAAGCGTAACATCTACCACTAATTTCAGCCCAAACACCAATAAGCTGGATACATTTGTGTCAGCTCCTTACTTTCTCTATCAGTTTTTTTCACTTGAATGGGCTGAACAAAATAAATGATTACTTAGCAACTAAACTTCACATTAAACTAGCAATTATTGTGTGCCAAGGACTGTGCTAAGCAGTGTTAACATTCTGTGGTGACTTACAGATTCATTTCTTAGCAAATGTCTCTATGGTTTTTTTAAGTTTATATTCATTATATTTTGAAAGAAAGAACAGTTATGATTGTACTTTTAGAAACATTCACCTTCCAATGTCTACATTTTGCTGGGATTTAAGCTTTATTTTATTCAAAATTTTTAGTATTTTCCAAGTATTATTTGATCATACAAATAGGAATGTTCTTGGCAAGATATTTCAAGAAATATTAACAATTATTGGAAGAATTGGATGAGAAGGTTAATTAGAAGTTATTGAGGACACACTCTATTTGTTAGGTTCTGCACATATGTTCACTAATTTAGGTATTATTAGTCCTGTTTTATGACTGAAAATACAGAGTCAGGAAAAGTAAGGGACACATAATTACAAAGGCAATGCTAAAAGCCAAGTTTCACCTGTTGACCTCATCTGAGTGCAAAGCCCTTCATTACACCAGAATACCACACTTCTGTGGAAAGGCAGTGATTTATTCTGGCCATTTTCTAGCATATATAATATTGGCCACATTTCCTAATAACCCAGTATTGCTTAAATAAAATGCCACACAGCTCAGGTCAAAGGGGCCATTTTTTTCTGTTGACTTTCTTTTCATTTCATTGACACTAGATTTTGCTGTCTCTTCTCAAAATTCCTACAAAAGCATTTTGATGCTAAAGTAGAGCTTGGAATAGAAGTTTATAAATGTTTAGAAGGAAATCAGAAATGCAATAACTGCTTTATTAAGTATAAGAGATTACTATACACTCAGTTTAATTAAAACTATGGGAGCTGGTGCGATGGAGAGACAGATAATCCAGATCAGACCGGTTTCTACAAATTCCACTCCGTTCTTGCAGATCACACCCTGAGAATAGGACAGTGCCCCCTGGTATCAAAGGAAATGGCCAGATCTCACAGATTAACCCTTGCAGGTACATTGCACAAACCAATAAGGTTTCAGTATCATCAGTGCCACCTTCAGGGATATAAATGAAATAGCAAGTTTTTCTATTTTTCAAATGTTTTTAGAATTAATGCTGGAGCAGGAACATATGCTAATATGTACCTTTGTACATTTTCTACAACCAATATAGTTTCCTAGATTTTTATAATAATATATTCCATTGCAATGAGCTATACGCTAAGATTTCCCCATAGCTGATAACTCTTTAATCCCAGTAGAAATATGTGAAGAATTTGTGGCTGAATATAAAGTAGGCTGGGGAAAAATTGTTAATGGTTTTCAGATATGTAATATTAGTCAAACTTGATGTCAAAAAGGACACTAGTTGGCAAGATGCGGGATTTTTTGTTTTGTTTTGTTTAGAAATCCTACCTCTTGTCCCCTGCCAACTGCTGAAAACGTCTGTAATAAAAGTATTGCCTAATGCAGTTTGGAAAGAGAGATACATGTGCCCAAAGGAAATCCAATTAAGAGAATATATAACAACAACAACAACAAAAGACGTGTGATTTAATGCCAATGGGTAATAATTATAGTGAATTTGTTTAACCAATAAGTGATTTAATTTTTATCAAAACTTGGAATTAACTACCATACTTAACCTTTTGATGGCATGTTCTACCCCTCCTCGATCCTATTTCTGCATGACTTTCTGCCCAGTGGACTGCACTCTGTAAGCCCCAAGGTCCTCAGTTGCTGGCACTTCTCCAGGGGGCTCCCTTGGAGATCAATTCTTTCTGTTTTCTGGACCTCTTTTTAATCATCAAGCTTTCTCTATACCAAATGCCTCTAATTCTTATTTCATTCCTTGAGCTCTATGAATTACTGTTGCTGGCTGGTTCTATTAACTTGAATGAGTATTAACCACTGATCTTGTCTCCTAGTATAACTTTTAACAGACATTCAAGTTTAGTGCCTAGCTTCAATCCATATTGAATATTCTGGTGGAAATTTCCAGTTCTATGGTTTGTGGTTGAAAGAATTATCATGAATATGAGATATAGTTAAATGTAACAGAGATAACACTAAATATATAGATGAGAACATTACACTCTAATCATGTCTCTACCATTAGCCATCTATGTGATACTGAGCATGGCATTCCTCACTTTCTAGATACCAATTTTACAGTTGTAAAAGGAAGCCATGAGACACACAACCTGTAAGCATCCTTCTAAGTCTCCAGGATTCTTGCTTTACAGAGTTACAATACTAAGACATATATGTGTGAACAAACATAGGTCCAAATTCTTAAGGAATGTTGTCTTTAGGCCTAATTGGTGAAAACAATCTAAAATTATGAAATGCACTTGAATAATTTAACTGAATCTCCATGGTATTCCATGTGTGTATCAGTTAAGACAGACTAGGTTATATACTTCTGTAACAAACAATCCTCAAATCTCACTGCCAGACCACCACTTTACTTGCTGCTGTTGCAAAGTCCACTGCAGTTTCAAGCAGTTCTCCAGAACACCTCTCCTCCTTGTTTTGGTTTAATGCTCCAAGTTGCTTGGATCTTATGCTACCTCTGTATTATGATGTGCTTCTGTGAACAATGAAAGCAGATGAAAGGCAGTGTGGAGTGTTGAACACTATCAATAAATGCTTATCCACAGTTCTGCTTATACAGCCCACTTCATCTTTTAAGGGAAGATATGTAGTCACACCTAACTTCAATAAAATAGAGAATAGTGATCCACACGTGTACCCAGAAGTAGACAAGAATCAGATATTGGTGAAGAGAAGTAATACTTACTACAATGTAACATGGTGATTGAGAATCATCAGAAATTCAAAGCAACAGCCACAATGGGTGCATGCAATATAATGTGTTTATATGAGAAGACGATGAGTACAAAACACAGTAACAGGTCTACAGAATTCTGCTGGAATTCCTGCTGTGAAGATATACAGGGACCTGTGGATTCATTTATTTATACATTTAACATTTAATTAATATTCATTCTTTGAGTGCCCACAGTGTGCCAGGTACCAGAAATAAAGCTGTCCCTAATTTAACACATTTAATTCATTCCTGAAAACACTGCTGACAAGTGAAAAATTATTAAATGAAAAATACATTTCCATTAATTTTAGGGGGAACATTAATTTTAGGGGGAACTATTCCCACTCAAGATGCTCAAATAATTTTCACAGGTAAACATATCAGTTTAGCAATGTAAACAAGTTGAAGTAGGTAATAAACAATAATTGAAAAGTAAAAAAAAAAAACAGTTTGCAGATAAATGAATACGCAGAAAGGGACTCACCATGTTTACGAGACCAAAAGAAGAGATAGCTAGAAAGGGAGACAGAAAATGTTATATACAACAGACATGCAAAATGACATTATATATAGCAGATATGTAGAATGATCATTATATGTAGCAGATATGTAGAATTTATCATTGGAATCAGGACAATGTTGTGCATTGAAGCCAGTGCTATAGATAAATATACACTGGGACAATAGGCATAAACCAGTATCGTCCTGGGAAAACTAGGAATTATGCTCATAATACCCATATGCAATGTTATTTATGAGAAATCATGAGACAAATGTTAAAAGCTGGTGTTTCAGGGTACACTCCACCAATCACTGAAACATTTTTCACAGTTTTAGTTTACACAGTCCAGCACACATTCACTTTGACAAGCGGGAGACAGCATAGAGAGAGTGGTCAGCAACCCTCTCTGGTGTTAGTCTGGCCAAGCTTCCCGGCCTCCCTCAGGGACGTGCTAGCTAGCAGTCCACAAGAAGCATGCCTGAGCCAGACTGCATGGCAATTCTGAGGGTACTCACCCCCTGCCACAGGTCCCCTATTTTCAGTCAGGCAGTGCTTGACTGTAAGAAGCCTGATTGATACTTATCTCAAATTAATCTGCACAACTGAAAAGATTTGTGTAAAAGTCCACAATGCAACAAAATAAACCTATAGACCCATATTAATAAAAGCAGCTGTTTATATCCTTTAAGGCCAGTGGTAATGGGACTTGTATTTTTGGCATTTTCTCACCTGAACCTCCTTGCTCTGTGTAGGGAATCGCTGAAGAGTTAGAAGCAAAGAAGTGCAATGGTCCTACTTGGGTTGACCCTACTTGGATATTTGTTTTATCATTCGCAGTGTGCTTGTCTATAAATAAATTATTTAATCTGTCTAAGCCTCAGTTTTCTCATCTGTAGAGCAAAAATAATACTATTTATATTTCAGTTATTGAAAGAATTATATGAATCAGGGTGTACAAAGTGTATGGTATATTAGGGATCTTTTAACTTTAATGATTTTAAAATGCCAATAAAGACACTCACATGTCAGGTATTAGTCTAAGTACTTTACACCTATTAATCCATTTCATATTCACAATAACCAATGAGGTAAATATCATGTTTGTTTATACATGAGAAAACTAAGACATGGTGGGGGAAAGGAGGGCTAACTAAATTGTCAACTTCACAAAGTGGGAGGGCTGGGATTTGAACCCAGCAGTCTGAGTCAGGAGTCTAGTACTTCTAGTCATCACACCATTCTGCCTTCCCACCTGTCCCTGCCACTGTCTTGTATTTCATTTTCTATCCCTAACTATATACCAACGCCATTGCTTGACCCTATTGCTTCCTTTCTTCTCTGACATCACAGAACAGGTTACCTACAGGTTCTTATTGTCAGGGAAGTTTTCATGGAAAATATGATATTTAAGCTGTAAATCATTCTCTTGCCAGTTTTTGGACATCTTAAAGTGTCACCTATTGTTTAGCATGTGTTTTCAAAATCAGTAATTTTTTAACATCGAACTCATTTTTTAAAAAGTAATAAATGTATTATACTCTTGTTATGATTAATATTAAAAATATTTGCCAGACACAGTGGTTCATGCCAATAATCCCAGGACTTTGGGAAGCCAAAGTGGGAGGACTTCTTGAGCCCAGCAGTTCTAGACCAGCCTGAGCAGCATAGTGCAACCCTGTTTCTATAAAAAGTTTAAAAAATTAGCCAGCTATGGCGGCACGCATCTGTGGTCCCAATTACTCAGGAGGCTAAGGCAGGAGAATCTCTTCAGCCAAAGAGGTTGAGGTTGCAATGAACCATGTTTGTGCCACTGCACTCCAGCCTGGGTGACAGGAGATGCTGTCTTGTCCCAAAATAAGAGAAAATTTGTCTGAACCTCAAAAAGAATAGATATATCTGAGATAGACGTTGAATAAAGGATTTAGTCTGAATGAAGACTGGCATTTTATTATTATAAACACCTGTGTCAAGCTCCTTTCTCAAAACGAGAGATTAAACAACTGGCAAAGAATTCAGTAGTAATATAGATTTGTTCAAAATATTCATTTTGGCAAATTTTCCACATAGCAAGTTACTGAATATGTATTTACGAGAAGATATCTTGGGAACCTTATTTTGTCCTATTACACATTTCTTTTCTCCTGAAGACCATAGCTTAGTATCTTAAATTTACAGCACTTTCCAAAAAATTATTCTTAGGAAAACAGAGGATACATCAACAGTCAAATTCAATTCAAAGTTGAGAATCTAAGAAAAGTGTCTTTAGTTGATAAGGAGAAAGAAATAATAATTATTATTATTTTGCTTTTCTTAGTGTGTGTACTCTTCCCATGTTGAACAATGTAAAATAATTCCCAGCAAGTTGACTACCCAGAAAAAGCAAACGTCTGCTTCTCTTCTCCACCCTGCTTTCTCCTTGTGTTGACTCTGA
>NW_012098555.1:271623-273879 GCF_000951045.1 Mandrillus leucophaeus | reverse complement strand
CCAAACTCTGTTCTTACAAACACAATAAACAGTAACACAACAGCCTATTCTGTGCTAAATTGTAACACATCAATTTCCAGATGGCACTGAGCTGTTGCATTGTAGAGTTTGCTGTGGAAAAGATTAAACATTCTAGGGGCAAGAGACTACACAGTTAGCAGTTGGTGTCCATGGTCATTTGGTCTTTTGTTAAGATGTATTGAACGCTTACTGTGGTAAATATTTTACATAATTTAGGTTATTTAATCCTCATAATAAATCTTTGTTGTAGATTTTCCAAATAGCCCAATTCCACAAACTAAAAAAAGAAAATAGCAACAGAGAAGTTAAGTGACCTCCCAATAGTCAGTCATGAAAGTATGTCATAGTTCCTCTGTCTAATCAAAGCCAGGGCTCTTGATCTCTACCCTATAATTCCTGTCTGATGCTATTTTTCTTCTACCGGTTTTTCTTGCTGAACACAGACACTCTCAAGTCAGTAGTCCTAATCTGTACACCCATGGTGTGCAGAAAAGCAGGCTTCAGGTTCTCAAATCCTTATATTCTCAAGAAAGACCTGTTTTCAGGAGTACTCCTTCACAGACTCTAGACAACTGAACTCTTTGAGTCCTTGGAATGCTCTGCCTAAGTGTTTTTGTATGCCTGAGACCTTGTGTCACACTATAACAGTTTGACCGAAGAGTTTATGTTACCAATGTGATTTAAGGTAAACACTTGTTTTTGCACTAGGGGCTGAAGTTGAGTAGCTGAAGACAGTCACTAGGTGCTGCACACTACGTGACTGAACCCCCAATAAAAAACCTGCACACCAGGATTTTGATGAGCTTCCCTAGTTGACAACACTTTGCATGTGTTGTCATACATTATTGCTAGGAAAATTAAGTCCATCCTGTACAACTCCACTGAGAAGGGTACCTGAAAGCTTGTGCCTTCTCTTCTGGACTTCTCCCCCTGAGGTTTTCTTCTTTGCTGATTTTAACCTATATTATTTTCCTGTAATAAATCATGATCATGAGTATAACAGCTTCTGATTCCTGTAAGTCCTTCTAGTGAATCATCAAGTTTGAAGTGGTCTTGGCAACCTCAATAGATATAGTGAGTGGAGAAATGGCTGAATTTTAAACAGATCAAGATGAAAAAACAAATGCTTTTTTGTTGTTGTTCTTTCTCTCAAAAATAAATGACCTGGATGTCTTGCTAAAAACCTATTAAGATCATGCTGCTATTGAATATATCAACTGAAGATTAATTGCCTCCAGAAAAGGAGATGCCTTCTGCCATTTGCCTTGCTGTAAACAAATACCTGAGACTGGGTAGTTTATAATGAAAAGAGGTTTATCTCGTTTATAGTTCTGCAGGCTGCACAAGCATGGACCAGCATCTGCTCAGCTTCTGCTGAGGCCCCAGGAAGCCTATAATCATGGCACAAAGTGAATGGAGAGACAGTGTATCACATGCCAAGACGGAGAAAGAAAGAGAAGAAGGAGCTGCAGCTCTTTTAAATAACCAAATCTCATGTGAACTCATACAGTGAGAAGTCCCCCCTTACTGCAAGCACAGCACCAAGGCATTCATGAGGTATCCACCCGCATGACCCAAACACCTCCCACTAGGTCCAACTCCAGCATTGAGGACACATTTCAGCGTGAGATTTGGAGGGGACAAAAGCATCTAAACCCTATAAGGAGGCATGAGTAAAGTATGGAAAACATTGTTTTCCTGCCACTTGCATATGCATCTAAACTGGAGAAATTTGTATTTTCTTAGCAGATGTTATCGTTATGTTGAGAGATAGATTCAACATAATAAAGATAGACTCTGTTGAGAGTGTATTTCTTAATGGTAGAGAAAGACTGTAGGGCCCTAGAATCAGATGATAAAGAGGTTTTATCAGAAAAACAAGAGGTAGGGTACAGGGAGCAGGAAGGAAGAAGTGGAGAAAAGGAGAAGTTGAAAAGAATAAGGATGAAAGAGGCTAGCAGGGAAGAGAGGCCAGGTAGCTAAGAACCAAATTAACCATTGATCATAAGTTATCATATATGTATATCTCTACATTTTTTTCAAGGCAAGATGAAGAACCAGGTGTACTCCTCAAAGTTCTGCCCACTGAGAGGACTTTGCATCACCACAGCATTTCACAGCCACTTCTGGGTAAGGCTGTAGTGCTGCCACTGCCTGGTTTCTGATAGTGCCAGTATATTGTGCAGAATCATTTGCTTCCTCAGTCAAGTAGTCAAAGACCACCCCCTATGAAGC
>NW_012098555.1:267484-269563 GCF_000951045.1 Mandrillus leucophaeus | reverse complement strand
AAGGCCATAATCTTTCTGACAGAGAATTCAGGATGTATAAAACTACTCATTGTTGTTGTTGTCTACTTAAGTTCTAAGCTCCAAACAGTAATTCAAATAGATGTATGATAATTTAAAATATCAGAATGTATATTTCAGGAAAGCAGAGAATAGAACAGAACTCCTCAATTTATAGGCATGGAATTAAAATTTTTCTTTGTTTGTTTTGGTTTGGGTTGTTTGTTTTTGGAAACAGATTCTCTGTCACACAGGCTGGAATGCAGTGGTGCAATCATTCAGTGCAGCCTCAAACTCATGTGTTCAAAATATTCTGCTACTTAAGTCTTCCAAGTTGCTGGGACTACAGGTATATGTCGCCATGTCTGGCTAAATGTTTTATTTAAATTTTTGTTTGTTTGGTTTTTGTAGAGACAGGGTCTTGCTTTGTTTCCTAGGCTGGTCTTGAACTCCGAGCTTCAAGTGATCTTCCCTCCTCAGCCTCCTAAAGTGCTGGGATTACAGGCATGAGCTACCATATCTGGGCAAAGCTTTTCTTTTTAATCAGTTAATGTATCCTATTTGCTTATTTTAAATTACTCAATTTCTTATTAGAAGTGATTATCACCATTAATATACCAGAAGTAGTTGGTACTGTGATGTACCACCCAAATTCCCCTTTGGAAATACAGACATAAAATCTGACAAAGATTATTTGCTTGTCCAAACTTTAGTTGGGCTTCTGAAACTTCCCCTAGGCCCATCTGTGTACTTCCTTGTAAAATCCAGTTTTAGCAAAGAACTCTGCTAAGTCAGTTTAGCAAGAATCCCCCATCCCAGATATTTGGTGACCCCTGATATGTGATCAAGTTTCTTATCCTCCACCATCCCACAGGTGATGTCTGATCACACTGGGTTGACTTCAAGTCACAATTGCACCCCACAGGTATAAACCACAACAGGTATAAAGGTGGCCTTTATACCTGTTGCAATGGTCATGAATAAATTTGTCATTCTTGTTATTTAACAATATCATTAAACATTTGTTTTCCTTTAATAGATCCCAGCTACTGAGAGTGCTACTAACAGACGGCCCTTAGCCAGGACCAACTACATAATTTGTTGGACTCAATACAAAATTAAATTGTGAGACCTTTTGTTAAAATATTGTTAAGAATTTTAATGTGGTGGCAGCAGAGCATTAACCAAATGTTGGGCCCTCATTAACATGAGGCCCAGGGAGTCTGGACAAGTTGCATGCCTATAAAACTGCCTTGCCCCTACCTGTCAGCCACCAGCAGTGATGGTTCAGCAAAAGAGAACTGCCTCACCCAGGGCAGTGTCTATTTCTAAGGTGGACAAAATTTAATCATTGTACTGACACAGGATTATAAAGTTCTGGTCTTTTCACCCAAAGTCTGTAGGGCCATGCCAGCTTCAGAGCTGTGGTAGAGTTGGCTAAGAACTCCCCTGAGATTACTTCACATCTCAGCTTTTCCCTGTTCTCAGTCAGACTTCTTTTCCTCCCTTTTCTTCCCTTCCCTTGCCTTTCACAGTTGTGGGTCTGAGGAGCACTCCCTAATATAACTTCTGCATGCTAATGCCTCTTAGAGTCCACTTCTCATATAACACAACCTGTGAATCTGCTTTTTCCCAAACTCTGTTCTTACAAACACAATAAACAGTAACACAACAGCCTATTCTGTGCTAAACTGTAACACATCAATTTCCAGATGGCACTGAGCTGTTGCATTGTAGAGTTTGCTGTGGAAAAGATTAAACATTCTAGGGGCAAGAGACTACACAGTTAGCAGTTGGTGTCCATGGTCATTTGGTCTTTTGTTAAGATGTATTGAACGCTTACTGTGGTAAATATTTTACATAATTTAGGTTATTTAATCCTCATAATAAATCTTTGTTGTAGATTTTCCAAATAGCCCAATTCCACAAACTAAAAAAAGAAAATAGCAACAGAGAAGTTAAGTGACCTCCCAATAGTCAGTCATGAAAGTATGTCATAGTTCCTCTGTCTAATCAAAGCCAGGGCTCTTGATCTCTACCCTATAATTCCTGTCTGATGCTATTTTTCTTCTACCGGTTTTT
>NW_012098555.1:252419-265469 GCF_000951045.1 Mandrillus leucophaeus | reverse complement strand
TAGTGCCAGTATATTGTGCAGAATCATTTGCTTCCTCAGTCAAGTAGTCAAAGACCACCCCCTATGAAGCCTTAGGTACAAGGTGAGAGGGAGGAGTGGTGGAGGATGGGGCATGAGTCCATCCTTATCCCCTACAAATAATTTTGGCACCACTGGATCTGTTGGTTCATATGACATAGATGGCAGAGCAGCTTGCATGGCAGCCTGGACCTCTTTCATGATCTGCTCTTTTTCCAGGATCCAGTCAAAAATGGCAGCTTTTTGGTTTACCTGTTACCTAGTCAGAGTAGTATAACCAATTGAGATCTGTTTTCTTCAGGAAGAACACAAAGTGCTGGGCCTCTTTCTTGGTGATAGAAGGGACCAGATACAGCAATCCGTCCTTTTCCTTGGTGAGATAACTTAACATGGCTCAGTTCACAGGAGCAAGGGTTGGCAAACTGTGGCCCATAGGCTAAATATTGCTGTCTCCCTCCTTTTTATACAGTTCATAAGCTAAGGATATTGTTCTTACATTTTTAAAGGATTGAGAAGCAAAATAAGATGGAGGAGGAGAAGAAGGAAGCAGAGGAGGAAGAGAAGAATGAGGAGGAAAAGTGGAGATGAAAGTAGAGATAGAAGGACAATGACTAGAAGAAGAGGTGGAGGAACAGGAAGCAGAAGAAAAAGGGAAATGAGAAGACTTGGAACCAATCCAAATGTCCATCAATGATAGACTGGATTAAGAAAATATGGCACATATACACCATGGAATACGATGCAGCCATAAAAAAGGATGAGTTCATGTCCTTTGCAGGGACATGGATGAAGCTGGAAACCATCATTCTCATCAAACTATTACAAGAAAAGACAACTAAACACCACATGTTCTCACTCATAAGTGGGACTTGAACAATGAGAACACATGGACATAGGGATGGGAATATCACATACTGGGCCCTGTTGGGGGGTGAGGGGCTGGGAGAGGGATAGCACTAGGGTAGAAATACCTAATGTAAATGATGAGTTGATGGGTGCCGCAAACCAACATGGCACATGTATACTTATGTATCAAACCTGCACATTGTGCACATGTACCCCAGAAATTGAAGTATAATAATAAAAAGAAGAATGATAAGGAGAAGAAAAGGAGAAGGAGGAAGTGGAGAAGGAGGAAGTGGAGAAGTAAGTGGAGAAGAAAGAAAATAGAAAGAGAAGGAGGAAGAGGTGAAGAAGCAGAGGCTATATCTGACCCACAAAGCCTAAAATATTTACTAATTTACAGGACCCTTACAGAAAAAGTTTGCTGACCTCTGGTCTAGACAGTTATAGTGATTTCTGTTTACCCTTCCTTGTCCATAATGCCTCTAACTCCACAGGTCAGGGGAACAATGTGAGGCTTCAGACACTAATAACATGTCTACTGCAAATATGAATTCCAAATTGAGAAAATAACCACAAGGTTAGTTCAGGGACCCATGGGGCTCACAGTAAGATGGACCCAAGCCAAAATTCCCCTGATCATCTGACTTCCAAAAGTCCCTAATCTGACTGATGGACTACAGTGACATTTTAGGTGCCTAACGATTAGTGTCAGCTCTGAACCAGTGTCTAATAATTCCTTAAATATCTGATTATTTCCTTTCTGCTATAAATGGTCAGTCCAGGAAATGGATTCACATCACCTTGGGGGAAAATTAGGGTTAGAAGGAAGATTTACCTTAGAAATTTTGGTCTGGTAACACGTCCTTGTTCAAGAAGATCTGGCCTCTCCTTCATTTGCAGGTCTCTGGGTCTGTCAATTGGCTTATTGTTGGGGTCATTCAGGGGTCACAATTTCTGTTCACTATATCTAAAAGCTTTTTGCTTTACACAAATCATTTAAGACTTTAGTAGGCTGCCATTCGATTTCATAAAATTGGAAGAGGAGGAAGAGGAAGGGGATCATAACAACTAAAGCCAAATACCCATGCTGTTCAGACCATTCTATCACTGGGGTTTTTTGTTTGTTTGTTTGTTTTTTGTTTTTATTTTTGTTTGAGACGGAGTTTCGCTGTCACCCAGGCTGGAGTACAGTGGTGCCATTTCGGCTAACTGCAAGTTCCGCCTCCCGGGTTCACGCCATTCTCCTGCTTCAGTCTCCCAAGCAGCTGGGACTACTGGCACCGGCCACCACGCCCGGCTAATTTTTTGTATTTTTAGTAGAGATGGGGTTTCACTGTGTTAGCCAGGATGGTCCCGATCTCCTGACCTCGTGATCCACCCACCTCGGCCTCCCAAAGTGCTGAGATTACAGGCCTGAGCCACCACACAGGGCCTCTTATCACCGCTTTATGTCTATCACCCATTCCAGCTACCAGGCCTACACTGTCTGTCACATTTGGCCACTTGGTTCCTGCCACCCGGGAATGTCATCCCTTCCACTGAATCCAAGGAATCCAGCCCATTTATCATTCCTGGCCTACAGAAAATATTTATCATGGAGCTCTTCAATAATGTTAAAGATTCCCTCTTAAATGTATTTCTGAGAGACTCAGAGAAAGAAATACACTCTTTCTGGAGGATTTAGGGGAAGGGCATACAGATCTTGCTATATACATCCACTCCGGTATCACAACATCTCTATTTTTCTTTTTAGTATAACAAGGAAGTCTGGTATTTTGACCCGTTTCAGTACAGGCCACAAACACATCCAGGTTTTAAACAAGCAACCACATAAGCTGTTAGAGCCATTCTCGGCTCCTCAAGTGAATGCAGGGAATCTACAAATTCTGCCAATTTCAATGAATTTGGTTGCATCCAATTTTATATTCCTTCAGACTTGATCCCACACCCCAGGGTCCATTTCCACATTTGTTCTCCAGACCTCTATGGAACTAAGTTGGCAAAGAGTTTGCAATTTTTTAAATGTATATCATACCTCCTCACTAGTCACACCTTGTGCCTCAACCCCTGAATCCTGTTGGGATTTTAGTCTGATTACAGATTTAGAGATAATGAGAAGGAATGAAGGTAGGTCAGGAGCAAGATCATTAGCTTACTGCAAGGTAACTACCTCAGGAAAGGCTATTAGAGTGTCTTTGGGCAAAGGGAGACCAAATTCTCACACGGGGAAAAGAGGTTGTACTGTCAAAGCAGACCAAAAATGTATGCATTCAAGGTCCTCAGCTTCATCAAAATATGATCATATAACTCCTTTCCAATTAACAAGGTCCCCCTCTTTCTCAATTAATGCCCTAACTTTAACATATGTTATTGATTAGATACTATATGTTCTTGATTACAAGTGCCTAAAGATGATAATTTAAATAAATATTTTCCATGTGTGTCCTGGAACACCAGTGCTACCTTTCCCACAAAAAAAGGGGTTATTAATGAATTTAAGTGTAACCAAATTAGAGCGCTTGTTCTAAATATCCCTTAACCAAATTCAGAGAATTCATACTTAGGGTTAAATTCCTCAGGAACTGCTTCTCAGATTTATTTATTGGTCAGGGCTTGGTTTCAGAAAAAGAACTACTAGAAGTGATGTACAAAACAATGGATCTATCATAGAAACTGGCTTTACTGTATTGTGAGAACCTACTAAAGTTTTCATATATGATTACTGCTTTTGCACCTGAGCTAGAGCCTGGAGTTGGTAAGGTAGGCAGTTGAAAAGGACATGTGAGTATAAGGATAGACTGATGTAAGGTGTGTGGTGGGGGAAGGTGGATAAAGGGAGGGTGGAGTAAGAAAAAGTAGCAGTCTCTGAGAATAAGACGGGAACCTCAAGGATAACCTGGAAGCTGCCTTGGTCTCTCATCTTTTCTATGCCTCCTATATGTGGGTGACATGCAAGGGAACCCGATGCCTTTTGTCATGGAACAAAATGAGGACATCTGGAGGAAGTTGCAGGAGGAGCTGGTGGATATACAACAACAGAGGAGCTGCAGCAGCATCTAACCATACATTGACCTCCCAAGCACAATCAGAGCTGCTGCTTCACACCCCCTTCCCAGTCTCATGTAAATGCCTCTTGTGACTAAGACTAGCTCTGAAACAAATGGGGAAGAGAGTTTCAGCTTCGAATAGTTGATACAGGCCAAAGCCAGTGAGTGACTGAGTGAGGGGGTGGGGGGGAGAGAGAGAGAGAGAGAGAGAGAGAGAGTGTGTGTGTGTGTGTGTTTAATGTAAACACAGATAACTAAGGCAATATATCTAGTGTGCTTGGATTTCTTGTGAAGGAGAGTGAAAGCCAAGTTCTGCATTAAAGTTGGGGTGGAGTGGAAATAGTGAGTCCTCAGTGGATGGAGTGGGACAGGGGAAATGGGAAGCAGAATTAACTTATGACTATTCACTCTCACACTGAACACCACCACCTCAAGATGAGCACTGGACTTTCAGAATCTGAGGTCAAGAAAGACAAGATACTTTCTCAAGGATTTTGGCAGCTCCTTAAATAACAAGTGAGAAAAAGCACATGGAGGGGAGATGGAGGATAAAGAGGCCTATATCAGCCAAGGTGGGGCAGCAGGAATGTGGATGTTCTTGTCTGCAATACCAATGGCAGAGCAAACCTGAGGCATCTGCAGGATGCACCAAGCTGCCTGGCAGGTAGCACAGTTCCCAGGTGACCACGTTCACCAGACACAGCAGGGTAGCAGCTGCAGCCCAGAGCACAACAATCCCAGGTCAGAGCAGAGCATCACAGAAAGAGAGCATATTTGCCTACATTAAGATTTACTGAGTAATCACAAGCCCAGAACCACATTGGCCATCTGGGGAAATGGGAAGCTGAGAGATGGGCCTCTGACTATAGGCAGGGTTCATGCCTCCAAGAGGGGAAAGAAGGAGTTTTGGTGACTAGATTTTTAGTCATTTTCAATGAAGAGCAATTCCAATAACAGAAAAACCAGCTTCCCCAAACTTAGATTACTTGTGATTCCTAATTATGTCAGTGTGCTTTGATTTTTATTTGCATTTACAGCACGTAAACTTTTTCTTTTTCAATTGACAGATATCGTTGTATGTCTTCATAGTGTAAACTTTAAGATAAAATTCTACAGTTGATTTATATATCTTCACATTCTCAAATGATTAAGTTGTCTTTGATTATAGAAAATAATATTTGTTTGTTTATTTGCATCTTAGATTTAATTAGAATACAGTTTTAAATTTTGGGAAAGAGTAAATATTTTGCTACTTTATTCTATGAAATATACATTATGGTAAGTAATAAATGCTGTGTCTACATTATAAAAACTACTATTCCAATACAGATTAGACAGTAATTGAATGTACTGCTGATTAGAAAATTACTATACTTTGAAGAAGTAGAAAAGCTTTTTCAGGCTGTTAAACTACTATAGGTTAAGCATAAGTATGGTATATATGGGAATTTGAAATTTTTGCTTTTGGGTATTCTATGACTGCATGAACATCTGCTTATATATTTTGCAGATATTTCCAGTTTTGAGATATTCTAATTTTTGCACTCAATTATCAAAATTTAATAGGTTTTATTTTCTTTTTATACGAAAATTATAAATTTTGCAAATATTTGCAGTTTTTAGATATTCTAATTTTTGCACTCAATTACCAACATTTAATAGGTTTTATTTCCTTTTCCTACTAAAATTAGATGCACACAAAGCAAAATTCCTGCCCCTCTTGCTTTATCAGGTGAGTATGTACATGTGAAACTGAGGGAGGAAGAAACAGTACCTACTTGGTGACATTATTCTAAACATGATGTTTTCTTAGCATGAGAAAAATAAAAGGGAAATGTCTCTACTGTTGCCATCTTGTGGCTAAATATGTATAAACAGACCTGAAAAGTTTTTGTTTTGTTTTGTTTTATTTTGTTTAATAGTAAAGAGCTGTTTAAGAACTGGGTGAATATTTATTTGGAAATAAATAATTGCCATAACATTTATTACACATGACAACTACATTCATATATTTTATTTTAAAATTATTTTTTAAAATATGGAATATATGTGTTATATGGCATACATTCATAGAAATTTTATCTTGAGGGAACATTATCTAACTAAATCTTTTAATTTTACAAGTGAGAAAATTAGGAAATAGTGGTATAGTCTTATTTTGCTTTCTAGTACATTATGACTGGTTAAATAGAGAAAGAAAAATGTATAATACAATTCTTTAAACTATATAGGAGAAATAAATTTAGGAAATATAAACTTTCTAAAGTTTTATAGGAATAGTTAGAGATTATACTAGTGATAAAATAAAATCAAGGTGATAGATTAAATTCACTTTTAGCGCCTACCATATATAAAACTGTTTTGAAAATCAATTTTTCTTTCCTCTCTGGTTTTAGAATCCCCACTTTTTAGTTGGTCTCAGCTTCCCTTAAAGGCTAGCATGCCTATGTGACTAATTCCTAACCTATGGTTTGTAAGGACAACAGATGTGGGCAGTTTTCAGGTCATTCCTTAAAGGGCTGATTGTGCTCTTTCTCCCTCCTGAAATGTAGATAGACATGGAGGTAATCTATTTGGAATCACATGAAGGAAAACAATCCCCAAGGATTTCAAAGCAAATTCTTAGAATGAACTTAGGTCCCTGACACCACAGAGTCACCACACTAGCCCTGGACTTACACTCTGACTCTTAAGTATGAGTCTCTGTTATTTTGAGACTCTTTTACTCTAGCAAAGTTTCTATCAGAACTAATAAAATACAACAATTTTTCAATGGATAGTTGACCATTTTAAACGCTGTAGAAAAATGAAGTAAGACGGGAGTGTGTATAGTGTGCTAAGGATGCCATAACAAATACTGCAAACAGCGTAGCTTAAACAGAAATGTATTCTGTCCGTTCTGGAGGATGGAAGCCAAAACTCAAGGTGTCAGCTGGCTTGTTTCTTCTGAGTCATCTCTTCTTGTCTTGTTCTTGGCCACCTTTCTCACTGGTCTTTCCTCTGTGTGCGCACATGTATGTGTCCTAACCTCCTCTTCCGATAAAGATCCCAGTCAGATTGGATTAGGACCCAACTGAAGAAGCTCATTTTATTTACTACCTCTTTAAAGACATTATCTCCAAATACAGTCACACTCTGTGGTTCTGAGGGTTAGGACTTCAACATGCATTTTGCTGGGACACAATTCAGCCCAGAACAGTGAAAATGTTACTTGTGTAACTTAAAAATGCTATATAGCAGATATTTCAGACCGAGATGCCAGTAGCACAAACCAAAATAAAAATACATTGGGCAAGTAACAATTAATAAAAAATATCAAAAGCTCTGTGCCTGTGTCTCCCTACGAATAATTTGTGTTTTCTCTGACCTGACTTTGTCTTCTCAGTTTCTTTTTTTTTTTTTTTTTTCCAATCTTGAAAATTTGGTCAACTCTCCTGCATCTACACTGTCTCTCTAGGACCACTCATTCAGTAGCATATGTCCTACTACCCCTGTCTCAGTCTTTCCACACATCTCCAGGCTCATATATTCATGCATTTCCTGCTTCACATCTCTATATAGATATATAATAGATATCTCAAACTTAAGGTAGCCCAAATAGAAGCCTTGATCTCTTCTTTAAAGCCAATTCCTTCTCATCTTCATAAACAGCACCACTATCCACAAGTTTTCTAAATCCAAGACCTAGGAATAATCCTCAATTCCTCTCATTCATCACCCCTGACTCTCCACCCACACTCATATGATCTATCATAAAGCTGACTCAATTCTTCTACCAAAACATACCTAAGTTCCATCCTCCTGTCCACCACTGTGAAACCTGTAGTTCAAGTTCATAGTCTGTCATGGGGACTCCTGCAATAGCTCCTAATTGGTCTTTATGCTTCTACTCCTGCCTCCTACAGCCCGTTTTCAACAGAGCAGCTAACTCATATTTTTTAAACATAAATCAGAACATATCACTCTTTTGCTTTAACCACTAATAGTTTTCCATTGCACATGAAATAATACCCAAATCCCTTATCATGGCCTGACGGACCTTACACAATCAGTTCCCTGTCCCTCCCACTTACTTCATCTCATGCTGCTGTCCCCTTGTTCTCTTTGCTCTTCCACACTGGCCTTCTTCCTTTCTTTTGAATGCTTTATATTCATGTTCATTTGACAACTTTTCACTTGTTGTTTTCTCTGTTTGGAACGCTCTTCTTCTAAGTAATTAGGGTGTCTCCTCCAATGTTACCTTTCAGTGAGGCTCTCCTTGACTTCCGAGAGTAGGCCCCAATCCAAGCACTGTTTATCACATCACTACCGTTTATTTATTTATTTATTAATTATTTATTTATTTATTTTACAGTACTTACCATGGTCTTCCTTTGTGTGACCGAAATTTTAAATTCCGAAACTATTTTTTAAATTCCGAAACTATTTCTTTTCCCCACTATAATATCAACTATCTGAAAACAGGAACCTTATCTGCTTTGTTAATCATTTTATCCCTAATACCTACAATAAGGTCTAGCAATAAATATTTTTGGATGAATGGACACATGAATGGTGTGAACAGCCTTGTGGAATGTGTATTAGTATGATGATGAGCATCTTAATCTGTTCAACAAGCTACAATATATTACCATAAACTGAGTGGCTTACAAACAACAGAAATTTATTTCTCATGGTTCTGGAGGCTGGGAAGTCTAAGATCAAGGGACTTGCAAATTCGGTGTCTTTTGAGGATTCATAGCATCTACTAGCTGAGTCCTCACATGGTGGAAGGAACAAACTAACTTTCTGTGGTCTCTTTTATAAGGGCACTAATCTCATTCATGAGGTCTCCACCCTCATGACCTACTCACCTCCCAAAGTCTCCACCTCCTAATACTATCACATTGGTGATTACACGTCAACATAGTAATTTTGGGAGAATACAAACATTCAGATCATAGCAATGTGCAGAAGCTGGATGGATAGAAGGATAAAGTGATATTAATGGCCAGGCATAACTCACAATTTTTTGTTTCATTAGCAGACATCCTTCACATCATCCTATATATTTACAGGTCTGAAATCCTTATCTTTTGAACTATCTCCCTAAAGTTCCAACATAATTAACGAAGTATTTCTTAGACATCATCTAGGAAATCTCACAAGCATATCCAACTCAGCATGTCTAAAAAATACTGCTTCATTTCTTCCTCCTCCTCAATCTGGAAGTCAAAAACATCGGCAAATTTTTAGTTCTAATTCTGCTACCAAACATAGAACTTTGAGCAAGCTTACCTCTCTGGGTCACTTTGAAGGATAAAATTAAAGGATATGTCTTGGTGACTTCTATGTGTTTTTAAATAAATTTATATAATGTAATTATTGAGTCATGTTAAAACATTTTTACCTCCAAATGAGTATATCTGAGTAGCTACAGAATGATCAAGCAGCTAATTGTCCTACAGGATTCAGAGTGGACATATTCAAATAAACTGACTGCAATGTCATTTTCCAATATAGTCAATCATTCCTATGCCTTAAGAAGATTCCTAGACATACCTTTAAGGATAACACTCTCTACTTTTTGTTTATGCACCAGATAACTTGAAATTCAGGACCAAAGTATAACTGAATTTCCCTCCATAGTACTTCACATTCCTAAATTCTATTTATGTTTTCATATTTTGATTAACATCTTTCTCCTTTGTGAACAGACTCTAGATTACACACATCTTGTCAACTGAAGGCTTTTTTCTGAGTAACTTTGTACATATATATATACACACACACACACACACACACACATACAGTCTTCAGTACAGTTTAATATCCCTCTGGTGTCCTATATAGATCCTTGCATATGGAAGGTGATTGATAAATATCTGAGAATAGAAACTGCTACTGTACCAGAAACCTACCTCCTTTTCCCTACAGAAAAACATTACGAATACCAATTTGGCTGCCATATCTTAAGAAGTTTATGTGGCACCATGTGGTGTCAACAAGAGTCTTTAAAACCCCTTAAGCAGTTAGAACAAAATGTCAAACATCTGAAAATAGTCTACTCCTTTGATTAAGGAATTGCAGTAAGTTAGATAAAAATATTTTTATTCATAATATAGTCACTAAGCACAGCTTATGTAATGAAATTTACTTTATAGGAGGTGTTGCTAATAACAAAGTTTTTTGAGTAAAACAAAATACGTTGATGTGGGGGTAGCGGAATACAGTGAGCCAAGGGGAGGTGGCCAGGGAAAGTTAAAATGATTCTCCTTCTTAAAGGGTCATCTGGCATTCCCACCCACATCATGATGAGGGTTGCCTTTGTAGGCCTCCCATGAAAGATGAGTTTGCGATCAAAGATCAAGATTATACTCTTCTCATAAGATAGAAAAGACAAATTGTAGATATTCTCAGAGAAACATATTAATAAATATAACCTGTATAGGAAGAATAATACAGGAGTGTCATTATTGTCCCCATTTTAATACGCAGTGCAATGGAAGACTAAGAACACTATGACACCAACAATGAGAACAACACATAAGATAAGTAGCCCTCTTAAATTTAAATTATATTTGCAACATAGAGTACAGAGGCAAAAACCTAACCTAGTCTAACCCAGAAGGGGAAAAAAACTTAATTCTCACAGAAAGAAGCCTATATAAGCACGCTCAGCAGGTAGAAAAAAATAATAAGAACAAGAGGTTAGGTGAGTTTAGGAGAAAAGAAGAAAGGGGAATAGCACAAATATAGTTTCTATGTTAAATGATGAAGAGATGAGGCAGCAATGAGGAAGAACCTTCCCTGTATTATCCTCTTTGTATGATTCAAGTGAGTTCATATGTGAGGTTTTCCCCCCTGAGGTATCTCACAATTTGAAAGGGGCAAACAAATTGGATTGAAGGTCAGAAAACTACAAGACGGTAATCATTACATACAGATCTGAAGAGAAAAGAAAGATCTTGGGGGAAAGAAGGGATAGATGGCAACTCTGTCAGGGACAAATGAGATTAAGAGTCAAAGTAATCTGAAATTGATGATAACTTTGCCAAATTCAGTCATCTGAATGAATAGTATTCAATGAGATGTGCTAAAGGACTCGAACATTGCAACTGAAAAATTCTTTAGACGTTAAAAGCATTTACTTTCAGTTTTGTTTTCATCGACAAGAGAAAGGTTTTGTTTCTTTTGGTTTTTCAAATGCTGTGCCAGAAAATTTCCTTAAGACAAATCGTGCCCTCAGGTAGGATGCAACTAAAACTTTTGAACTGTTGTGGAGCTTTCCATCTTGGTCAACAGACAACTTCAAATCTGCTTGCTTATTGAGAAGTGAAGAGGGCACAGAGGCAGGCCCCTGGGGACCTCACAGGGCAGCTCAGGGCCGTGGCAGGTAAAGGTTCATTATTTGTACCATTCTACTGAAATGACAGTCCCAGAACTTGCAAGAAATGACCCCAGAATAACAATGTATTTCTAATTAACCTTTGGACCATTGCTTCTATTTGATTCTGGAGTTTATTGAAGAAGCCTGACAAAACCAGTATTATAGTGCTTAATTGTTATATATTAAGCCATAATATGGATAATTAGAAATCAATCAACGTTCTATCTTTCATAAAGAAGGGCAGAGGTTAGTTAGGCTATCTCCTTAGCAGTCTAAGTTTGTGATATGGTTTAAAGGTAAAAATAAATTAGTAACCCTTTCTTCAATAAAATTTGAATAACTTGCCAAGCAGAATAACTTCAGTTTCTGTTTACTGTCACTTCATCACTATGACAGCTGTTAGTTTCATAGGCACAGTTTTACAATTTGGTTAGGTTATAGCAAAAATGAAGTATCTTTATGTATCAGAATAAAGTATCTTTAAGAATCACAATATGGTGGATAGACAGGGTAACCTCTGATAATTCAGGCTCATGATTATTTGTTACTATATCTTGAGAAAGAATAATAATCCTAATCATAAACAAGAAATTTCTAATACTGCTGAAGGATTTGCTGAAACATACTCTTATATGCTATTACAAGGATTATAAATTGTTATAAAACATTTCTGGAACAATCCAACAAATATATGGTAAGATATTACATTGTTTCTATCTTTCAAGAACAATTTTCCTTCTAAGAATATATCCTAAGAGAAAAAAATAGAAATGCAATGAAGGTTAATGTAAAATTATGACTATCATAGCATTATTAGAAATATTGAATTAGTGGAATTAACTTTGAGGGTTAACAGGTGTACCTCTTTTTAAAGTTTAAAAGTATAAAAAAAATTTCTAACCATCATGTCTATAAAAATGTTTAAAAACAAAGTGCTTACATTATAATATGAATTTAAAAGATGGGATATCATTAATTCATCATAATTTCAAACATAACTAGAGATAGAACTATAGAGAAATACAATGAGGCAGATTTATAGTAGAAATCTGTTAGAATTGTGGGAAATTTTTACTTCTGTGGTTTTTTGTTTGTTTGTTTGTTTTTTGGAGATGGAGTCTCGCCCTGTCACCTAGGCTAGAGTGCAGTGGTGCAATCTCGGCTCACTGCAACCTCTGCCTCCCAGGTTCAAATAATTCTCCTGCCTCAGACTCCTGAGTAGCTAGGACTATAGGTGCACACCACCACACCCAACTAATTGTTTGTATTTATGTAGAGACAGGGTTTCATTGTGTTGCCCAGGCTGGTCTCGAACTCCTGAGCTCAGGCAATCCACCTGCCTCGATCTCCCAAAGTGCTGGGATTACAGGCGTGAGCCACTGCGCCCGGACACTTCTGTGTTTTCTACAATGACCATACATCACTAACGTAACCATAAATATTAATAATGTGACTCATTCCTCTGCTTGAGCACCTGAAGATATTGAATAGGTCTATTTCTAAGTACTAAAATCATTTGTACAAACTAGAAGTTAGACAAAAAAAACATGCTGTTAATTTTCATTAAAATAATTATTCTTATCAGAGCTACCCCAAATGCATAGCCTAAACTTTTAGGAAGGCCTTGTTATGACTATGACAGTTGGAATAGAGAAACTGGCATTGTTAAAAGTGTTGCCAGGCCGGGCACGGTGGCTCAAGCCTGTAATCCCAGCACTTTGGGAGGCCGAGACGGGCGGATCACGAGGTCAGGAGATCGAGATCATCCTG
>NW_012098555.1:244259-252004 GCF_000951045.1 Mandrillus leucophaeus | reverse complement strand
GAGGGAGGCAGACAGGCAGGCAGGAAGGAAAAAGAAAGGAAAGAAAATGTGGTACATATACACCATGGAATACTATGCAGCCTTGTTATAACAAACAATGAGATAAGTCCTTTGCAGCAACATGGATGGAGCTGAAGGCTATTATCCTAAGCAAACCAACACAGGAACAGAAAATACTGCATGCTCTCACTTAGAAGTGGGAGCAAAACACTGACTACACATGGACACAATAGAGGAAACAACAGATACTAGGGCCTATTTGAGGGTAGAGGGAGGGAGGAGAGTGAGGATGGAAAAACTACCTATCCATTACTATGGTTATCACCTGGGTGGCAAAATAATCCATATGCCAAACTCCCATGACATGTAATTGACTTATATAACAAACCTGCACATGTGTCCCTAAACCTACATGAAAGTTTTAAAATTGGAAAAAAAAAAAAAAAAGGAAAATAACATGAGCAAAAAGCCACTGTAAGTAATTCCCAGAGGAAAAAAAATCACGAACCCATATAATGTATGGGTTTGGCTAACACTCTGGATTTAATTGAACGTAGTATTAAAGTTTCCAGGGCAACAAAATCAATGTGTCCCCTTCCCTCGATTTCTAATTTGTGTCCACAAAGGTGAGAAAATTTTCTAGGATCTCAACAAAATTGGAGAGAGCTCAGATACTTTTCTCCAGATAATCAAGACTATTAGGCCTAGATCATGTCTACAGTGATGCTAACAAAAAAGATCAGGATACCAAGACTCACTTTGGTAACTTCTATAGCTCTCTAAACTCTGTCTTTCTGCTCAGCAATTGGACTACATATGCCCAACTGTGACCAGATCTTACCAGGAGACATTGGCTGTCACACAAATAGTCATGAAAACAGCTAATGGGAAGTACAAAGCTAAGAATAACAACACTGGCACCCTGTGGACCACCTGCCAGCCAGCCAGATCCTGGAAAGTTAGTTAGTGTCAAGCAGATGGTGACTCTGACTGTTTTTACTGAGAGTGAGTATTGGCCACTTTGTAATGAATCAGAAGACCTACTTGAAATCGTTTGGCATAAAATATAAAAAGTTTGATGACATAGTTTCACCCAGACCCATAGTCTAACTATTGGGAGAGTGGATAATGTGCAACGGTACCAGCCATCCAGTCTCAGAAAGGGACTATTAGGATTCTGAGGCCTACATCAAATGGTTTGGGGTAAGGGCAAGATTTTATTCGTGGGTGAAGAAGTGGCATGGGAGGCAGTACAACAAATAATTTAAGTGCTTCACAAAACAACAAATGAAAACCAAGCAAGGAGCCTTGAAGAAGTGAATACTGCTCATTAGAGAACCAGGATGTTGGAAGGGTGAATTAGGAATTCTCTTATTTCAGTGTCACATCAGCATCTGGGTTTTCACTTGCTACATAGCTCCCAAGAAAGGTTAACAGCAGAGATTTATACAATGCTGAAAAGGATGGGCAGTGGGCAGTATGAATACAAAACTATTAGGAATGGAACAGAACTATCTTCTGGAGAACAGCATTCCGGTGCTATCTTGGAAGATCTAGAATTATGTTAAGTCCTGAGCAATTCTCACCATAGATCATGAGTTTCACACAGATAAGCAAAATATTCCACTGTCATGATCTACCTGAACCACATTTTACATATATATGCTGTTCAATCCCAGGAAAACTAGAGCAAAATACATTTATAGCTCAGTCTAAACTTTTACATCACCACTTTCAGATATAAACAGTGCAAAGCTGGTATCTTGCCACTTATGAAACACTATGCATGAAAAAGCACATATATGTATTATGCTCATATTAACAAGTTAAAAAAAGTATTTGCTCTTCTTTAATCCTCACTATTGATCTATAAAAGAAATGCATCAGTAGATCAAGATGATGACCTTCATCACCATATAAGAAAAAAAAAATTCTCTCTCTAATGAAGAAATATCTTACCCAAATAGCTTTAGCTAATTGTGCATATTGGGTACCAGATACAGGCACAGATACAGAAATGGAATTAAAAGCAAAGGCATTATTTCTCCTGAAAGTCTCTCTTTCATGTTACTGATGGTCATTTAGTACTATCTTATTAATACAAAAAATAGCATTGTTATTAATCTATACATTACCTTCAATTAGTTAATGTATTAATGTATTTTTCCCACAAGTGGTCTGCCAGTGCCAGGAGCTGGTTATTATCACTTTTATTATATTGACAATTTGCTATCTATTATTTCAGGGACCTTAGAATAGATATATTTTATAGTGAAGAACCAAAAAATAGTATGTAATGCATTAAGCTTTGAAAGAAAAATAAATAGAATTAGAAAGAGTCCAAGAAAATATAATCATAAAGATGTCCTGCATGAAACTAAATTATGGATATTTACATGTATTTGTGTGAAAAGTGGTATAAGAATCATCATTGCATTTCCAATGTGCTTGTGATTCCTACATCATGGATTAATTTTAATTTTAATTATTCTCTTAAGGGAAGAATTCAGAGTATTTATGTCACCCAATTCAAATGACCTAAGTAGAGTATAGTTTATCAACTGAACACTTACAATGCAGGTCAAGTCTACCCTTAGTTTAAAATCATCTGGGGAAAGTAATTATATATGAAAGTAACTATTTTAAACAGCACAACTTATATTTAATTAATGTATGTTTTACATAATGCAAGGGAAGGAGAGCTAATTATAGCTAACACTTACTTGGTACTTACTATGAGCAGGATATTCTCCTAGGCACTAAAAGCCTTCTTCATCTGAATAAAGTAATAAAGATGGAAAAAATTTCAACAGTTAGAGAAAACACTGAAATATGTTTTAAGCAAAGAAAAGACCATGAATAAGAAAAGCAGCAGGTAGGAAAATAGTGCTTATGGCTACTGGAAGCTAACTGTGCATGACTGCAGTGTAAGTAGCAAGAAGGTAGGATATAAATCTGGACACTAAAGCAGGGGTGACAAGGTGGAGACCTTGGATGCCATTTATCTTAGAAGTATTTTGAAAAGAGAAATGACCAATCAGTTCTCCAAAAATTGCATTTTAAAAACCATTAAATTTGGTTCCAGTGTGATGAAATAATGGACCAAGCTTTGAAAATAGGAGCATGTTTCCTAGGATTTCAGGAAAACACAACTAGCTCAACAAAACTAAATAAGTAAACAGACAGACTCAACCACTAATATATCCACTGGGAACTTTGTTCTACTGCCTAAAAGACTTAAAAAATAACTTAAATAATGACACAATTTTTTACTGTTTGCTTATCTGATTTTTAATCACTTTTCAGCAATCCAAGGCTAGGAAGGAGGCTCAATGACATCTCCAGGGACTCATTCAACTCTTTTTCCAGTTTTGCCAACCTTAGCAGGGCCTTTTGACCTTAAATTGCAAGCTGGCTGCTGCATTTCCAGTCATGCATTGGCATCTGAGCAGAATAAAGGAGCAAGGACAAAAGACTCATACAGTCACTATATACAGCCATCCCTCAGTATCTGCAGGGGGATTGGCTCCAGTATCCCCCACAGATACCAAATCCATGAATGCTCAAGTCCCTTATATAACATGATATTGTATTTGCATGTAACCTACATACATCCTCCAGTATACTTTAAGTAACTAGTTCTTATACTGTATTGTTCTTTTTACTTGTGATTTTTTTATTATTGTATTGGTGTGTCTTATAGGTTTTTTTCAAACATTTTTGTTTGTTTGTTTTTAATTGTCTTTGAGACAGGGCTTCTCTCTGTTGACACTTGGAGACCAGCGGCTCAATCTTGGCTCACTGCAGCCTTAACCTCCTCAGGATCAGATGATCCTCCCACCTTATCCTCCAGAGTAGCAGGGACTACAGGGGCATGCCAGTCACCATGCCTGGCTACTTTGTGTATTTTTTGTAGAGATGGGGTTTCAACATGTTGCCCAGGCTTGTCTTGAATTTCTGGGCTCAAGTGATCCACCCACCTTGGCTTTCCAAAGTACTAGGATTACAGGCATGAGCCACGGTGCCTGGCCTCTGAATATCATTGATTGGTAGTTGGTTGAATGTGCATATACAGAACCTGCAGATAAGTAAAGCCAACTGTACTAGCAAAGTTTTGCCTTCTCATTAAGGATAGCAAGACTTCCTCAAATACTTGGACTCACAACTACCTGCCAGAAATGTGTTCCATGATCATCCACTGTCATAAGGAAATGAAGTTTACTTTCCAGTCTCTATGATATAGTAAATCAAAAAAGAAATATCAGGCCAGGCGCAGTGGCTCACGCCTGTAATCCCAGCACTTTAGGAGACCCAGGCGGGAGGATCACGAGGTCAGGAGATCGAGACCATCCTGGTTAACACAGTGAAACCCTGTCTCAAAAAAAAAAAAAAAAAAATTAGCCGGGCGTGGTGGCAGGCGCCTATAGTCCCAGCTACTCGGGAAGCTGAGGCCGGAGAATGGCATGAACCCGGGAGGCAGAGCTTGCAGTGAGCCGAGATTGCGCCACTGCACTGCATTCCAGCCTGGGTGACAGAGCAAGACTTCATCTCAAAAAAAAAAAAAAGAGAAAACAGTGTGTGTGTGTGTGTGTGTGTGTGTGTGTGTGTATACAACGTGTATATATATACACACACACATATATTTATATATTATATATTTATATATATTTATATATTATATATAAATGTATACATTTTTATATATGCATTTATATATATATAAATGAGAGGGAAACAGAAAAGAAGCCTTCAATAGCTGCCAAAGCAGTGGATTTAGTGGTATTTTCTGGGGGAGGAGAAGATACTTCTAACTCTTAATGTACTTCAATTCTTGACTATTCTTTCCTAATGCTGGTCTAAGAATTTATATTCAGAATCACAGGTAGAAGTGGATGGCTCCCATCAGATTAAAGACTACTTTGACAGGAAGAGTGAAACTAGTTCCATGTGGACAGATAATTGAATGAGACAAAATTCATGAAAAGGGGATTATAGCAATGGAAAGCCACAGGGTGACAAATATCACTTACGTCTAACACCACTCTGACTACTCAACAATGATCGTCCCCATCTTCCTGCAGTGATTTTGTCCAGTAATCTGTAGCCTTGTTCTTATGGAAGGTAGGTATCCCTTGGTAGATTATAATTCATCTTAGCCAGTCATAAAAATCCAAAACTCCTTTGCCAGTGATTAGATTAACACTGATTATATGACCCCCAGTTTTAGCCAATGAGACATAGGGAAAAAAATATACTGGGAGTGTATCAAATAAGGTTTTCTTCTGGATAAGATATATATATATATACACACACACACACACACATAGATATGTGTATATATATGTATATATATATTTGTGTGTGTGCCTCAGAGCTGCTATTGCCATCTGTGAGAATGAAAAGAGCTATAACCTACACAAATAGCAAAAAGGGAAAATGTAAAATGCATGTGGGTATCTGATTATTTAACTTAGTTATTGAAGCAGCCCTCAAATCACCCTCCCCTGGATTTCTTATTATTTGAGATAATAGTTGTTTAAGTCACCATTAATTGGGGAGTTTGTACTTGGAGCCTAGAGCCTTTTAACTGACATTATATCAGTTAAAATGTAATATTCACATTAACAGTGCAACATTCAAATTAAGATTTTAGGAATCCAAAGAAGAAATTAAGGGGCTAATTTAGATCACAGATCATGGTCTAGGACTTAGGCCCATGAAAACAGATGCAGGGGAGAACAGAAGTAAATAAAAAGAGGAAGTGTTCACTAATAAAGTAACTTTATGATTTAAGTACATTTTGTTCACACAAAATGGAATCTTGGAAACTAAATAGAAGATTAGCTCTCATTCTTTGGCCAACACAGAATGTGACAGTTTATTGACTCCCTTATTATCAGTACAAAAGTCACTGTGCTATTATGCACTGGGTCTCAAAGTAGCATATGCAACATCCCAGAAAATGGCTTTGATGGGAGTAAGACACTAATTAGGGTTTTTGCAAGGATCCAGCAGGTTTGCCATGGCACATCTGGCAGAAAAATAACGGAGAGTGTCTGTGATTCACATGAGGAAACTCTGACAATAAAGTATTTCTGTCAGATTAACATTTTTCTCATGCTATGATTCTACTGGCTTTTATGAAATATAAACCTTTATTAAGCTGAACAAAATTTACAGCAGAACAAAATTGATGATAAATAACATATCATGAGGTTATTTCATTGTAAAATGTACTTTTCAGAAGCATTAGAGGAAGAAAATGCAATATAACTGATAGATACTTTGTGAAAAAATCCATTTACAATTAGGGTCATTTCTGGACTATGGTGTGTGATTGCTAGGACAAATCACAGTGTAAGCTGTAACCTTCTTCCCACACTCAATATTTTTATCCAATAAAATAATGTGCTCAAAACAAATCTCAAGGGCAGCCTTGAAGAAGAAAAGAAGTAGGAAAAGAGTATAACACTTTTGTCTCTGGAGAAGGGACAGTACAGTCCCTCCAGCTATTCATTAATGGTAGTGGAGGGATTTATAAACTGATTAAATGTATTAGCATCTCATCTGACTTTGCCAGCACTATCATGGTTCACAAAGAACTTTAATGTACAAAATCTCACTTAAATTTGAACCAATTATGAGTAACAGACGTTAATATCCTTCTCCTGATGTTCCGTATTAACCTCTCCCACAACATTCAATGTCTACCCTTCTCAGTTTCCTGTGACCCAAAAGAATGAACTCTACTGATTATACCATCTGAGCTAGCTTCTACTTGGATTCCGCCAATGGGAGGAATGACTGGGAAATCAGAAGGCAGGAGGAGGAATAATTCTTCCCCAGCTCCCTCACTATGTCGGTACCACATTTCTTGCAGTGCTGTATCCATCTATGGCCTCAGCATCTGATGGGAGTCCCCCTCCTCAGTGGCTCCTATTCTCACCAGGCTCTAGTGACACTTTTTTCCCTTTGAATTTTCAAGCCTAGTGTGGTAACAGCTTCCATGATATTTAGGTCTTAGATGTGTTGATATCTGTTATTAATTCTCTTAACCCTGACCATACTTCTATCAATAATTCATCAGAGTGTGACTTCTCTTTCATTGAGACCCCAAATGGACACTTTCCCCATTTCAGTTATGAGATTTAGCATTGTTAACTGACTTTTCCAAGCACACAGCTAGTAAGTGACAGTAACTTACCTATCTTCTGTTCTCAGTTCACAGCTCATTCCCTTATACTGTATTATCTTTATATGTACATGCATTTTAAATACCTGCTTTCCTCTTTCCACTTCTGTGTATCACCAGAGAAACTCAATTATCAATAGTCAAGACCTAGAAGACTTCTCAATTTGTCATAATTTCAATAAGGCTTTGATCAGTGTTCATTTCAGAAAAGTATCTGAAATGTAAACTCATTGAAGCATTTTTTCCATCACTTTCATAAAAATTATTCTTCTAAGTAAATATATGATCCTCACAATGTTGAAAAGTTTTTGGAAGGGATTACTTAAGAAGTAAGCAGTTCAGCAGAATCAGACTATTTTTTCTGAAATTATTTTTTTCAGAAAAATATGATCAAAGAAAGTAAAAAAACAAAGGGTCTCAAAATAGCCATTCAATTCTTCATTCATATCAGTATAGCCCTGAAGGCACACAATACTTAGGCCAGCACTTAATTGACTTAGGCCATGAAAATAGCTATAGGGAAGTCATATCAAGAAGTAGAGATACATTCTCT
>NW_012098555.1:232394-243699 GCF_000951045.1 Mandrillus leucophaeus | reverse complement strand
AATTTTTTAAGTTGAGTATGAACCAGATTATTATAATTACAACTATTTCACTAGGAGTGCTTTTTCTCCTAAACTATAGGTTCCTTAAGAGCAGGTACCACATCATAATAATTTCTACAATTTCAGAACTACTCTGAAATATAGTGGGCACTAGCCAAATGTATACTGAATTAATTGTGATATTTTTAGCACAAATATACCCTGATAATCCTTTGCCATATTTGTACTAAATTCAAAATGTTTCCTACTGACCATAATGCTGTTTCTGTGAAATAGGGTTATATATTTTCTTCCAATATTCCTCAAAGACAGTATGTCAGTCAACCACCCTAGAACATTCACACTTCTATCTACAAGATTCTTAGCCTTCCTTTCCCAAAATTTACAGTAACAGTGCAACTGCTAGCTACAGTTTCTATATGAGCATGTGTCTTCACAAGCACTCTGGACATGAAACACTTTTGTACATGTATAACCGACAGCACATAAGACAGAAATAAGACTTTACTTGAACTTTTTAAAAAGTAGATATTGTCGACTCTGGACACCAGAATCTTAATTTCAAATTGCTCAATTGTTGGTTGAGTCTCAAGTTCAATCAACTTGAGCTTTGGGAAGGAATGACTTCTTAAGGACACAGGAAGGGAGCATCACACACTGGGTCCTATTGCGGGGAGGGGGGAGGGGGGAGGGATAGCATTAGGAGATATACCTAATGTAAATGATGAGTTAATGGGTGCAGCACACCAGCATGGCACATGTATACATACGTAACAAACCTGCATGTTGTGCACATGTACCCTAGAACTAAAAGTATAAAAAATTAATTAATTAATTAAAATATTGTACTGGAAAAAAATATTTTTTAAAAAGGTGGGCAAAGGAAAAAAAATGTAAGAAGTTCAGCGTAATACTATTTTTTCTGAAACTATTTTTCAGAAAAATATGATTGAAAAAAGCAATAAAACAAAGTGTCTCAAAATAGCCATTCAATTCTTCATTTATATCAGTATAACCCTGAAGGTACAAAATACTTAGGGAAACATTTAATTGGAGGAGCCATAATGCTTGGCAAATTGTGATACATGTTGTGCACATCCTCCTTCTTTCTTCCATTTGTTTGAATTGATTGAGAATTTTTTTCCTATTTCATTTATTTTTTCTTTCTGTGAATTTGAAAGTTACTCTTAGTGTTCGCCCTAATTATGTCCCTAATATTTTAGGGACATACTTAACTCTTCAAAGATTAACTGTTTTTATCCTCTCGAATGAAATAATATAACTTTAACATCCAACCATTGATATTACCTGAAAGATATATTTCTCTCTCTCATGCATTAATCACTATGGATCGCTGTTTTTTAACCAACATTCATTTTACTGCACTTTGTGAAAGACATTATACTGAATATGTAAAAATCAAGTATGAACTGTTCAAATAATAAATTAATAGAATTAAAAATTACATCCTTCTTTATCTTCCTTCAAGCCTCCCACCCCTTCTAGTAATAATCTCTGTCAACAATTCAGTTTGTATCCATCTGGATTTATTCTTCTACATTTACAAACAGGTAGGTATAGATGCAGATATGCACACATATGATTTGAAATGGTTATGGTTTTGAAGGTTTTATTTACATAAATTAGAACATATTTTCTGCTTTTTCTTTTTCCCTTATATCTTCAAGAGATTTTTCTGTCTATACAATACATCATTTCACTGAAGAGGAAATAAAGACCCAGAAAGGTGAAGTGACTTGCCCAAAGTCACACAGCTGTTAGCTCCAAAGATCGTTATGAAAGATTTTCCTCCCTTATCAGTCAGGATAGGATAGATTGTACTTCTGGCAACAATTAATCTTTAAAATCGCAGGGGCCCACCACTACAAAGATGTGTTTCACACTCACTTTGTAAGTCCATGCACAGTCTCTCCACTTACCTTACCTCCAGGACTCAGAAGCAGCCTCTGCCAGTCTCACAGCAGAGGTAGAAGGAAGATGCCAAATCATTACCAGGCCCAGAAAGCTTCCTCAATAACATTCCATTGGTCAGAGCAAATTACAGGAATAAATCTGACATCAAGGTGGTGGAGAAGTATAATTGTCAACAACAAGAGGAGCCATAATGCTTGGCAAATTGTAATATGTGTACATGTCCTCCTCCTTCTTCCATTTCTTTGAATTGATTGAGAACTTTCTTCCTATCCCATTTTTTTCTCTCTGTGAATTTGAAAGTTACTCTTAGTGTTTACCCTAAAATGTTAGAAGCATATTTAACTCTTCAAAGACTATTATTTTTATCCTCTCAAACAAAATAATTTAATTTTAACATCTAAGCATTGACTTACATGCTATTATTCTGCACTATTTTAGTTATTTTTATTATTTCACAAATCATATTTTATTGCTTTTGGTTTTTCAAACAACATTTGTGGTAATTTATCCATTTTTATCACATATTCTGGTAACTCTTTCCTTTTTTAATTACAGATATTCATTGTGGAATTATTTTCTAGTCTTTCAGAGTGTATCCTTTAGAAAATCTTTCAGTAAGAAACTATTAGTAATAAACTCTCTTTTTAGCTCTCACTGAAAATGCCTTTTTATCTCCCTCTTCCTTGGTTATACTGTTCTAGGTTAAGATTTATTTTTGTATCGCATTTTGAAAATGTTATTTTGCTATTTTTTGGCTCCGTTATTGAGGATGAGAAATATTTGGCTGATCTAAATGTTGTTTTCAGTATTTAATCTGTCTTTTCCCTCTGGGTGCTTCTAAGATTTTCTTTTTTATCTTTGATCATCTTCAGTTTCAGTAGGATGGATCTTTGGTTTGACCGCAAATCTCACAAGAGTTATAGTTAGATTGTCTCAAGAGATATTATATTTTACCCTTGAACCCAGAACCTCTGCAAAGAGTAATTATTCCTTGTTGATTATTTTACAGACAGTGTAACCATCGCTGGTCTGACTTTATGCAGAGGCTCTCTTGTTAAACTTCTGACACAGCAGGACCTAGGCTTTGTCTTTTGACTCTATAGTCCTAGACAGCCATATAAATGAAGTTTATGGAACAAACCATGGATAAATGGAGTTCCTTAGAACAGTCAGGGAGTTGAATCTTGCTCGCCCAACTCTAGATTCATGATCCTCACTATATATTTCCCTTTTGAGGATTTATTTGACTTCTTTCTGAATCAGCAATGCAGTTATAGATGTATTTGTAGATGATTTTCAGGAGAAGTGGGTAGGGAAGATAATGTGCCAAAACACTGCCAAGGAAATTCCTGATGGGCTTGTTCAATAAAAGTTTCACAAGCACATAAAGAAAGCTTGGCGCGCTCTCTCTCTTTTTGACATTCCCACTTGCCATTTTTCAAATAGGAAGAAAACAGTTTAATTTAATTGAATCTATTTGGTGAAATAAAAGAAATATCACTTGCTACACACATATATATAATAAAAAACAATACAGAATATTTTTCCTTTTTAAACAAAATTTACATTTTATTTAGACTAAAATAAATTATACAAAATTGATTTTCCTCACCAAAAATAGCAATATTTTCTGTAATATTTCTAGATAAAATACAAAACACTTATTTTTGTAGTTTTCCAGCTTTTGTTTACAAATCAAGATGAGGCAGAAGATATAGTCGTGGAAAAAGACAGAAGAAAACATACAAGTCAGTTGTCAGTATTCACGGCCTCTGATTCTGCCTTGACCATAAAGTGTTCTACATACTCCTGTTAAAAAGCATATGATGATGTAGTTTCAACAAAGAAATATAAACAGTAACAGCCAAATGTGGAACAACAACAGCAGGCTTTTCCATTCAAACTTCAACTGTAACTTGTTCCTTTAAGTTCATTTACTAAGACAAAACCTGCTCTAAAGTCCTTGTTTCTTGATCTCACAAGCTTCTCACTCTGGTCATTCTTTAACTGTCAATTACAGAGTTTTAACAACATACCTCAAACTCTTCTTAGTCAAAGGTCAATTATAAGGTTTATTTTAACACATTATAAGACGTACTCCTTACTCCTACACCTCCTCAAAATATATTTCTTCAAATAATTGATAACTCAATATACAACAGTCAAATCCAAAGTGATAATAAATGTTATACCTAAAATGCTTTAACTAAAACAATTCCAGAGTGCCAGTAGCAGAGATCATGCAGAAATAAAACAGGGTGTTTTCAATGCTAGCTTCTGGAAGAAAAAATAGGTCCTCAAAGCATCAGATTTCAAACAGGAGCCATTTAAATAGTAAGATTATCAGTAATTAATGTATTCAAGGGGAAGCCTATAGGCAAAGATATTCAGTGACTGAGTGACCTGCATACACCTTACAGCTTTCCTTCCAAATATCAAATGTAAGATAAAGTCCATTTAAAGAAGCTTTTAAGTATCTGTAATGATTTTTGAATTATCTGTGGGGAATTCTGACTTAGTGGGATAATGTTTGATATATGTGTCCACCATTAAATCCAGAACATGCTTTAGATCAAAATGTATGTTAAGCAAAGCCAAGTTACTTGACCTTTGGTCTGTCGAAGGGTTCCTCAAGTATGTTTTGAGATGCTTTGTCCATTTTCGTACCACTGATTCTCAACTTTTATCACAGGAAGAATACACAGGACCTTCAGCAACGCATACACATTAGTAAAATCTTGATTTAGTCAAGTGGAGAGTTTCATAAATGGTGGATGGAAGCTCTATATTTTTCCCTCTGTCTTTCCATTTGATTCTTCAACAATGCAGTTTGGCTGAGAGCATATTGGGACGGGGTAAGTCACTTCTACACACGCCAGTATAGTGTTCCTCTGATGTATAAAATTTGAGCTGACCTGTGACTGAGGGTAACAGAGATAAGCATTTACGAGCTTTGAGGTGCTGTTCTAAAAACCCACCTTTAAGTTCCTGAATAATGTACTCCACTGTTGAACATGCGTTTTCTTTTTCTTTTGTTTTCTTTTTTTTTTTTTTTGAGGTGGAGTCTCGCTCTGTCGCCCAGGCTGGAGTGCAGTGGTGCGATCTCGGCTCACTGCAAGCTCCGCCTCCCGGGTTTACGCCATTCTCCTGCCTCAGCCTCCCGAGTAGCTGGGACTATAGGCTCCCGCCACCATACCCGGCTAATTTTTTGTATTTTTAGTAGAGATGGAGTTTCACCATTCACAGGATGGTCTCGGTCTCCTGACCTTGTGATCCGCCCGCCTCAGCCTTCCAAAGTGCTGGGATTACCGGCGTGAGTCACTGCGCCTGGCCGAACATGGCTTTTCTTTATAAAAACTCTCATAGGGTAGTTGGAATTTCAGGTTACCTTGCTGAATTCTGTGGAATTTCTCAGGGAATTTCATTTGAATATCAAATTGGATAGTCATATTATGACTTCCTCAAACCAAAACTCATTATAAACTTCAATTTTTTTTCCATCACTTTACTGAGTGACTCCAGTATTGCAGTCAAGCTACTGGTTGCAGACAAGACCTCAGAGGTTTGCCGCTAGAGATTTTTCCAAAAGTCTCTTGTAAAAAACAAAAACAAACAAACAAACAAAAGGACATTTTAAAGAACAACAATGGTAACAATGAAATCAAAACCTGTTACTGTACTTCACGGTACAAATGCATTATTATTGCATCTAATATTTGTCACTATTTGTACCATGCAAACATAAAACAAGTGCTTTCATGAGGCCCACTAAAATTTCAAAAGCATCCTGCCTTCCTGTCCATGGTGAATGTCAAATTTCCTTCAGTTCTTTACCCCTTTCTTCACTCTTCAGAAAAAGAAAAAAAATTACATTTCAAGTTCTAAAAGCAGTTGTGGTAATTGATTGATAGAAAAAAATGAACAAACTTCAGTTGTTCCCAATGCAACAGAAACTCCCCATAACAGTCAGTGATTCCACCAACCACATATTTAAGGCATAAGGAGAAGAGAGGTATCTCCTCTGTAGATATCTTGGGGATATTTTTATAAAAGTCTAGAAGCAACTACTTTCATTTTAGAAGGAAATTCAGTGGACAGAATGGAAGCCTGCCTGTAACAATACTCTATTTGTAGCCCCCACTTCTCAGTTGCCACAGTGTGGAATTTTACAGCCAAAATTTGTGTATAACTTCCTAAGTTGGGAAGCCTACAAAATCCTCTTTCAGGTTATGAGATTCAGGGACAAACCTCGCCAACACAGGTGATGCTCTTCCCCCACTGTGTCCTCTATATTGACAGTGATAAGGGAAAGAAGAGTGAGATTCTCACTTCCCTGAACATTTCTACCTGAATACAGCTCTCGCAGATCTCTAGCATCTGTTTCTGATGGGTTTCTTAGCAGAACAGTGCATTAACTGCAGTTGTCTCAAAGTGCTTTCTCGGGACCTCTTCGCCAGAATTTATCAGCCACTCCAGCAGTTCTTAGAAGTTATCAGGAGAAAAGAGACCTGGGATTTCATCAGCTTCATATTTATACAGAGGTATGTTTTGCTTTCCTGTAAGAATACAAATTTCGAATCGAAATTTTAGGTATTCTTTGTTTTGCTTCTCTTCAAGGGTTAGAGATAAAATGTCCTCAACTCCTTCCGCACTTGGGATTCTGAGCATTGCTGTTACTAGTTTCTTTATGTTATTTCCTTTTCCTGTTGAGAAGTTTGGTCATTTTTTTCTTCCTGTTTCCATGTCTTGATTTCTTTTCTTTTTTATTTTATTTTATTTTATTTTTTTGAGATGGAGTCTAGCTCTGTCGCCCAGGCTGGAGTGCAGTGGCCGGATCTCAGCTCACTGCAAGCTCCGCCTCCCGGGTTTACGCCATTCTCCTGCCTCAGCCTCCCAAGTAGCTGGAACTACAGGCGCCCGCCACCTCGCCCAGCTAGTTTTTTTTGTATTTTTTAGTAGAGACGGGGTTTCACTGTGTTAGCCAGGATGGTCTCGATCTTCTGACCTCGTGATCCGCCCGTCTCGGCCTCCCAAAGTGCTGGGATTACAGGCCTGAGCCACCGTGCCCGACCCCTTCCATGTCCTGATTTCATCTTCACTCAATTCTTTTATTCATTTTCTGTGTCTACTATGTGGATTGTCTAAATGATTAGTAAGAGCACATTGTGTGGATATTGCGTTATCTCAAAGAACTACCCTGTAAATACAAGGTCTACAGATCACAGAGTTCTCAAATTGTTTGGCACATAATTGATAATGTTTATTTAGTTGATCAAGTGTTCTATCTTCTAAGTCTCTTCTCTGCTACAGTTCTCCACCCACTCCTGGCATCTGGCCGACCCCCAAGAACCTGAAGAAGGCCAGGTAAGACTCCTTGCTCTTCCCCTTGCAGTTGGGGACAGTGCTGAAGTTCAACCTTGTCACTGCCTGCCTGCTGACCCAGACCCTCATCCCACATCCTCAGAGTATCCTACAGGCCTGTCTGGCTGGAGAGAGAAGCCTGGCTGGTGACAAAGGGAGGGGCAGGCTACACATGCTTTTCTGCTTTTAAATTCCAGTCTTTATTCAGGTAGGATATGTTTTCTCTCCAAGCTCACTATTTTGAAATCATCAGTACCACCAATAACACGGCAAACACACTATGAGCACTGACAAATTGCTGACAAGAGGACTAAGAATTCTTCAGAACTGCAATTAATGATTACTAGTTGAACTCTATTTTCTATTTTCACATAGATTCAAATAAGTTTTCGGAAAAATTCATCATTATCCAAACCTCTCACTGTCCCATATCTAAAGGGAACCAAATAGATTCAGATATCACAACATCCTTTACCATGTGAACACAACTATCCAAACAAGTTATATAAATTCAGGAGCTGAGTAAATTCAAAGAACAAAGGTTACCTTGTATTAAATAAGACCTAGTATAAGAAAGTGATATGTATGGCATAGATTAGGTAAAGAGTATAGACTTTATGGATATAAAGAAGATCAATGGAAGACAGAGAATTAGGTAACAAAAGAAAAAAGACATTACATTTCCCTAACTATAGGCAAGAAGAGAAAAGCATCATATAGGTGAAATGTAATTTCCAAGAGCCATTCCTCATTCATCTTCTTGAAAAGTCTATATTTTTTCTCATATCACTTTATCAAGTATCTTTTCTGTATCGATTAAATATGGTTAAGAATATCCACTAGTTTCTTTGGCAGGTACTTTAACAGCTTCAGTCCTGCTTACGTGCATTCTAGCCATAGTTTGGATATATCACTGACCAAGAAAAATGAGTGGAGCTGCACAGATAAATTTGTGAAGCAAATTCTCTACAACCTCTTTCTTCTCCTCTGTCCCCATCTGTAACTCTCCATTCCAAATGCAAGCAAATTTCTAAATCTCCTTGTTAAACTGAGAGAGATTCAAATACATTTATACTTTGAAAAAACCCAAATTTCCTCTGTGTTAACTCTGCTTGTTCTATTTGTTTGTATTGTAAGCTTTCATCTCTAATTGTGAAATGCAAAGTTGTCTTCTGTTTAAGGATATCTGGCTTCAGCCTGCCAAGCAGCAATTGTTGCAGGATGCCTGAGCAACCTTCTAGGAAGGATAATAGTTTGATTTTTCCTCTTCCCACTTCCCTCTCCAAATACTGGCATTTGCTTCCTTGGAGAATAGTAATCCTTGGCCTCCAGTTCACTTAAACTGCTAAATGAGGAAGGCTATATTTCACAAACATGTTTTCTCCCTTAACCACTCTACCAGTCCAAAAATAAGAGATAAAAAAAAATCCCATATAGATCAATAATAATTTTACAAATTTGTTTTTTACTTCTTCGAAACCTGTCCTGGCTGTCATTCCAAATGAATCTCTAATAGTGGAATTTCAAATGTACTAAATAGCAGGAATGTAAGTTTGGGACCTAGACTCTTAGATAGTAAACGAAACCCAACAAAACCCTAGCTATGGTGTTTTAAACTTAAAATTTGTTTGTGGTCTGGTTATATATGAAAGTCAGCTATTTCTCTGTTGTTTGTATATTTGTTTAGGGGGTCATTTTGGTTTTCATTTTTTGACTTTTAATTAATTTTTAATTGACAAAGATTGTATGTATGGTGTACAATGTGATGTTTTGAGATATATATATATAGTAAAATGGTTAAATCAAACTAATGAGCATATCTATCCATTACTTTACATATTTACCATTTTTTTGTGGTGAGACCACTTAAATCTACTATCTTAGCAATTTTTAAGTATGCAATACATTGTTTTTAACCATAGTCACCATGTTTTACAATAGCTCTACTGAACTTTTTATTTTGTCTAACTGAAAATTTGTATCCTTTGAACATCTTCTCTATCCTACACTGCAGCCTCTAGTAACTACCATCATACATTCTACTTCTATAAATTTGACTTTTAAAAATTCCACATATAAATGAGATTATGCAGTACTTGTCTTTCTGTGCCTGGATTATTTCACTTAGCACAATTTCCTCTAGTTTTATCCATGTTATTTCAAATGATAGAATTTCATTCACTTTTAAGACTGCATATTATTCAATCTTAAAAATTTTGTATATTTCCCACATTTTCCTAATCCATCCATTCATCCATGACATTTAGGTCTTTCCCATGCCTTAGCTACTGTGAACAATGCTGCCATGCAAGTGGGAGTGCAGATACCTCTTCAGCACAATGATTTCATTTCCTTTCTAGATACATCCAAAAGTGGAATTGCTGAGTCATATGATAGCTCTATTTTTAATTTTTTGAAGAACCTCCACACTATTTTCCAATTAGCTATACTAACTCACACCCCCACCAACGATGTACAAGGGTGCTTTTCTCTATATCCTCCTTAACACTTATCTCTTGTCCTTTTGATAATAGCCATCCTAACAGTATAAGGTAATATCTCATTATAGTTTTGATTTGCATTTCCCTGATGACTACTGATATTAACAATTTTTTTCATGTACTTGTTGGCCATTTGTACATCTTTATTTGAGAAATTATTTTAGGTATTTTGCCAAATCCTCAAGGAAATCAAATAACTCAATTATTCATTGAAATTTGTAATTGGGTTATTTGCATTCTTGCTATTGAATTGTTTGAGTTTCTTAAGTATTTTGAATATTTAACCCCTTATCAGAGGTATGGATTGCAAATATTTTCTCACATTCAATAGGTTGTCTCTTCACTCTGTTGATTATTTTCTTGTGCAAAAGCTTTTACTTTGCTGTAATTCCATTTGTCTATTTTTGCTTTTGTTGCTTGTGCTTTTGAGGTCACATACAAAAAAAAAAAAAAAAAGAATCTTTGCCTAGGTCAATGTCAAGAAGCATTTATCCCATTTTCTTCTAGAAGTATTACAGTTTGAGGTCTTACATTTAAGTCTTTATTTTTAGTTGATTTTTATATCTAGTGAGAGATAAGGGTCTAGTTTATTTTGCATATAAATATCCAGTTGTTTCAACACCATTTGCTGAAGCAACTCTCCTTTCCCCAGTGTGTGTTCTTGGCAACTTTGTTGTAGATCAGTTGACCATAAATGCAAGGATTTGTTTATAGGCTTTCTATTCTGTTCTATTGGACTACATGCCTGTTTTGTATAGTACCATGCTGTTTTGATTACTATAGCTTTATTCTCTTTGCTCAAGATTGCATGGGCAATTTGCAGTCTTCAGTGGTTTCATATGAATTTTAAAATTTTTTTTTCTATTTCTATAAAAAAAAAGTCCTTGGGATTTTGATAGAAATTGAGTTGAATCTGTAGATCACTTTGGGTAGTATGGACAGTTTAGCAACATTAATTCTTTCAATCTCTGAATATGAGATATCTTTTCATTTATTTGTGCCTTCAATTTCTTTCATATATGTTTTCTAGTTTTCAGTGTACATACACATCTTTTATCTCTTTGTTTAAATTTATTCCTAAGTATTTTTTATATGCCATTGTAGGCTGGGAGTGGTGGCTCACGTCTGTAATCCCAGCACTTTGGGAGGTTGAGGTGGGAGGTCAGGTGTTTGAGACCAACCTGGCCAACATAATGAAACTCCATCTCTACTAAAAATACAAAAAAGTAGCCAGGCATGGTGGCGAGTGCCTACAATCCCAGCTACTTGGGAGGCTACGGCAGGAGAATCCCATGAACCTGGAAGGTGGAGGTTGCAGGGAGCTGAGATAGTGCCACTGCACTCAACCCTGGTAACAGTGTGAGACTCCAAATCGGGAAAAAAAAAAAGAAAAAAAAAAAAAAACTATTGTAAATGTGATTTTTTTCTAATTTCTAGTTCTAGATAATATGTCAGCTTTTCTTTCCATCACTCACTATTTTCTGTTTTATTGGTTAATAGGATGTTTC
>NW_012098555.1:219390-231364 GCF_000951045.1 Mandrillus leucophaeus | reverse complement strand
CTATTCAACTAGTCAAGCTGTTACAGCTATTATCCTACAAAGAAAATTTTATAGTCCTATTTCTTCAGTTTATTTGAGAAAGTAATGTTGAAAGAAAAGTCATAAGACCAACAGAATCATTCATTTGCTGTTCATATTTTTGCTTTCCTGTAACAGTTCTATAGTCCCTCTAAAGACTTATCTGCAGCCTATGAAGAGCATCAGGCATAATAAAACCATAGTAATAAAAACTCTTAGCTGAAAACTAAATGTTTAATTATTAGAAAGTTAAAATTCAATTAAATTATACCAAATCAATTGTTCTCTCTCACGTAAAGAGAACGAAATGTGAAGGACAAGAAAGCACTAAACACATTTGTGATTTTATTTTTACCCGCAGGCAGCAAAAAAAGAATGTTCCCTAGTGAAGAAGTGAGATAGACTGTTAAGTTTATAATGACAGTCCCAAGATTAAGCAGTAATCATTCTCTTTGGTTGTATAATTGCTAATTCAAAACTATCCAAAAAAGAAAAACCTCTTAACATCAACATAATGGACCTGGGATGGCTGAATGGAACATCTTGCCTAGATTTCAGAATTCCATTGTACACCACATTAAGAAATAAAGTTATGGCTTGAAGATTAACACAGGAAGAAAACTTATGTTTGAAGAAGTATTCCAGTTGTTTCATCACAATTTTAATATCAAATTTTAAAAAATATTCTAGTTGTTTTACCTTCCGATCAAGAAGCATTCTCTTCAAAATTACATGGTTCCTTGAAAGTTCTCTAATGAATATCAAGTCCAACCTCTCCTAGCTATTTGCTATACACAAAGGGATTAGATCCTACAATTTGTATTTTACTATATGTAGGTTGGTTTATTGTCTTTATAGGTTTTATAGTGAAAAAAGAGTTAACTAGCTGACACACAAAAGGATATAGAGCAATTTTAACAAAACAAATATTTGGTAAAATATAAATTTTATACACAGTAAGCAAAGATAGCATTGTAGTCATGAGCAACATAGGTATTAAAAACTGACCTAATAATGCCTTTTTTATCCCAATGGTCCAAAGTCATAGTGGCTTCTAGAATATAACCAAGAATGGCAATTAAAGTTTAATGCTCTGCCAGGAAGGCATCATAGACCATGTCCTTGATTTCCAAGTCCCTACTTAGTGATTAGTTTTTGTTTGTGTCAGGTGGGGATGTTCAAAATAATAAGCATTATTTAATAATTTCTGCAGAGCTGGAAGACTATCACTCAAAATAACATCTTTGAAATTGTTTTATATATAAAATGGTGAGACAAACAATTATGTATGCATCATTAGAAAAAAATCAAAGTTTATGGTTTAAAAGAAATAAATATAAAATCAGCAAATTCAAGTAAAAACAAGTAATAAAATTTTGAGTCCGAAATATTAGTATAAACTTAACTTTTTTATGTTTTAAAAAGGTTCAATTTATTAACTCTGTCCTTTGAAAAGGTCTAGAAAACAATGAAAATTCCAACAGTAAAGAGCATCCCTACTGCCTAGATTATACCAAAATCTCATAAAGAAATAGGTACTTATAAGGCTAGAAAAGAAAATATACAAGAAGAGTCTGGGGACATCTGAACACAGCAGAAAGTAATAAAAATATTAAAACATCAAAAAGATCAGAGATTCAACTTGAAGAGTTTTCCCCTAGATAGAGGTGGGGTTATTTGAGCCTCGATAAGTATAATTACAGTGGACTGAAACAAACTAAATATGAGTTTACATGTATTTTTTAAAAGTACATTTGGTCAGCTCCTTAGAAGGATTCTAGGAAAGCAACTAAGTGTGATGAAAGTTGGCACACTGAGGGAAATAATTAAGCATTTATCCTTCTCTGTATCAACAAAACTTTGGAGTAACTAAATCAAATAATTGATAAGCAAGAAGCTTCTCTTTATAATAGTATTCCAGCTTTTTAATGAAAGGAAGTAAAAAAATAAAATTAGAACATTACCATTTTGCAATTCTACAATTAATCTAAAGAGTTATTATCAATATTTCTTAATATCATAAAATGAAGGATAGTGAGATATTAGGTACCTTCCGATGGAAGTACAAAATTCCACTCATAAAGTAATTCTGGCCACATGATATTTTCAAAAATCAAACCTGAATCTAATAAAATCTATCTATCTATCTATCTATCTATCTATCTATCTATCTATAGAAAAGGCAAGGAACCCAGGAACATGCCACACAAAGTCACAGTAATGAAAAGTAAATTGGCAAAAAAAAAAAAAAAAAAGTAAGCAATTGGGATGATTTGAACACAAACTTATTCTAAGGAATTATTATTTACTGCTAGGTGGTGAATGGTATTATACTTTTTGAAGGGTATTTATCTTTTTAAAACATTCAGTATTTAAAGATGAAAAATGCTATGTCTGGAATTTGTTTCTAAACAATACAGATGGGCTGAGTGTAGGGATATAATTAAACCAAGTATGTCACTGAATTGATGGTAGGTGATGGGTACACACAGGACTTATACTACTCTTGTATATGTCTGTGCATATTTAAAATTTCACATAATTAAAATGTTTTTAATTATAGCATTACAACAGTGTAAAAAGAATGCTTGCTATCCAACCACACATTTTCCCAATACTTTATATAAGAGCAGCAAATACTAAACAGAATATCTAAATTATAATCTGAATGATTCAAATAGAGTTTATATTTATTTAACTCTGTCCATTGGAAAGGTCTAGGAAGAAAATGAAAATTCCAACAGTAATGAGAATCAAATTATAATTTAGAAAATATCAATTTACAGAAGATTAAGATACCTAATTTATTGAATTGTTGAGGGAACAAGTTTAGGCTCACCTTAATCCTAACTATTCTGTGATTTTGAGTAATCAATGGAGACAAGTTCTGTTAAAAAAATCCACAATTAATATTTATTTGAAAAGTATAGATAGATAAAATGATCTTAGACTCATTTGTAGGGATTAATTACCTTTAAACACAGAGGGCCCTGGAGATCTGAGAAATATTTCTCATTTATATAAAGGGGCAGATGTCAGGATAACAATTTCCAATTTAAAATAGTGGTACTAAACATAAGTGTTATATGACAGTAAAAATAATTTGTCTGCTTAGTAAGACAGAAGACAGTGCAATAAGAACAAATAAAACAAGCTATGAGATAATAGGGTTGGCTCTAGCTTCAGAAGAGTGCCAAGAAAGAGTACAGAGATATGAATGTTTTGGACACTCATGGTGTTTGTGGAGAATAACTGTGGAGATACCTTCCAAGCTCACTAGGAAGATAAAGTGTAAGAGCTTAATGAATTGAGTGAAGTTCTATAATATTCTATTATACATTAAGTTCTCCTGACAGTAATGTTTATATGGCAGGACATGCTTAGATTCCAATATAAATCAACAGATTGATGACTAAGATAAATACAAACAATATGCACACCTGAGAGGTGAGGCTTTAGCCAAGACCATTTGGAATTGTTAGGACTGATGATAATTTTTTGAAGATGTTCAGGAGACAAATTTTGGAAAGAAACTTTATGGAAATGTGATATGGACAAATCTTGCATCCATTAAATCATTTTTCCCCCAAAAGAAATTCATATTCTCAGGATTAGATTTAGTTAAAAATGCCAAAATGTTGACTACTGTTATCAAAATAAAAAATCAAGTTCATGGGTTTTTGTACATGTTGCTGAAAACAGAAGATACAGTCATATAAACTGAGCAGCAAGGAGTATCTCAATACCCTTGAAATAACTGTTTTTATCTCTTTTGGAAACCACTAGAGCATCCTGAATAGACATACATAGAAATACAGATTATAATACCCTAAACTATATAACATCTACTCATCATAGTAAAATAAATGTTTTATGATGTTTAATACATTGGAGGGCTACATTTCTGGATATTAGACCCTAAACTCAGGATTACTCAAAGAGAGTAATAATGAAAATATCAACTATACATTCAAGCAATATAACTTTTAATAGAATCCTTGAGTGGATCAATGTCTATGCAGATTATGTTTTTGTAATCTATTTACTTGATCATTACATGAAGAAGTATGTTTCAGAATCAAAGCATTTTACATATTAAAATGTATTATGTACAATTTAGAAACATGAAAACTTAGGTATTAAACTTATTGGAATAAGCACAGAAAAAAATTAAAGCAAAGTTTAATCATTTAGGACTAAAGATCTTACATATTACATTAGTTGCATTAATAAGTTCATGCATCTAGAAATACATTGAAGTACATAGTCTGGTAATACTAAAAAACCTAACTTAATTACCATTTCTCTGTATATGAAATGTTTACATGTATTACAAAGATTAAGATTCTTAATATTTTCCATTGATTTTTATATCTCATATATTAATAAATAATTTTATATATCTGCTAAACTATATTGAGAGACAATTCTCTGTGGTATCTCATGTTTCTGTACAACTTGTGAGCAAAGGCACTATCTGTCTTTTTTCTAGACTATTTTTCTAAGTATGTTTGCATTTAAAACAGCCATGGAAGACAGAGATAGTATCGCCCTTGGAGCAAGGACAGATTTGCTTACAGCTTGCAGGGTCTGCCTCCTAAAAAAGGACAGGTATGTGCATTGCCCGCTATAAAAGATTCAAGTTTCCTCAGTTCAGAGTTCTGTCATGCTATCCATTGCACACACGGATGTCATCTTGCTTCCTTAATGTCACCTTGTAGGAATTGCAACTTGTCAAGCTAGCACAAAAATACTGATACTCTACCTACTGCTATTGCTGTAAGTAATAAATAAACCTTTTTTTCTCTATTCCAGGAGTTTCATGTATTTGACTAGCATCCATGAACTTTGGCAGGTAACATGTTGCCTTGGAATTGAATAAACTCTCTGACCCTTGACATTCTGATATGTGTATTTTAATGTACTGAGGTTTAATTTTAAAAATATGAAAATAATTAAAGAATGGATCTCATCTTTAATTCTTTGGAAAGTCTATTTTACTGCTGTTTCTGCAAATACTATGAATGAGTACCACAATTACTCTACATGTGTTTCATCAGTTCTACTTTTACTTCTAATATCTTGATTCCAGCAATTTCTACCAGAAGCGTTGCTTGGAAAGAGATCATCCCTGCTTGACCAGGCTACCAGTCAAAATCTACCTATCCCTGGATCATGTACCCACTGGTGATATAATCAGACATGGGTGAGTATGAGGAGAAGGAAGGAGAGTACATAGTAAAAATATGACTTTCTAAAGCTTCCATTATGAATAGGGATTCTAGAAAGGACAGGTTCTGTCTGAAGGGTCCCTTATTCTATCAGACACGAAAACTAGCATGATTCCTAGAAATCACCCTCTTTAAATAACCTCAATAGCAGTTACTACATATCAATTTATCTATGCCTCAATTTATTTGTAACAAAAAAAGGATTACAATAATTCAAACATGATTTACAACTACATTCTGAAAGCTGATAAGCAAATGTGACTGAGTTCTTCAAATGAAAAGCAACATAAATTAAAATTATTATTTGATTTCAACACTCCTTCTCCTGAGGGTGCTTTCATGTTTTCCTCTAAAGAAACTGCAACTTGTTCCCAGTAGGAAAGTATCTTTCCTGTTCAGTACTTGGTGGTATACGATGAGCGCCAAATCTCTCTAAATTATATTTCTGCTCACTTCTAACAATTTATTAATTTTATAAGCCAACATCTTGACTAGTCTCTCAGCCAGCATAGATTTTGCAGTTTCTCAAACTTCCTATTTAGATCTCCCTTTTCCCACTATTTGATTTTCATCAAGATAAATTTTTATAGTTATTATCTTATGATGGTAAAATTAAGAAAGCTGAGGTGAAAGTGGTCACATGAAGGTGACTCCCAAATTTACCTTGAGCTGGACATAGAAATAAAATCAAATAACAGTCTTCTCTAATGTATAAAAATACAAAAAGTCACAGACAAGAGTTGTCTCATTAGCCTTGCTTAAAGCCATTCTTTTTCTACTGAAAATGCTCCCATATCCAAATTCGTGTCTGAAGGATCTACTTCACATTAGGACTAGAATCATTATACCTTAAAACAAAGATCTGATATGGTTAATTCTTCAATAGATTAACCTAAAGAAAAAAATTCCAGATTAATTTGTTTGCTTCATTTCATCAAATAATAAAATTTTTATTGCTCAAGGGTTTTTCCCCTTGCTACTGTCTTGAAAGTATAGTACTCAATTTTCTGCTACTGTCAGAAAACATGGTACATTTAATGTACCATTAAAATAAATAACTACCTCAAGGGCCTGCTGTTTTTTTAACCATGTAAATAATTTTAAAATTTGTATCCTTGCCTATTTCTGTATTATGGCATTTTATTAAGTTTAAACACACATTTAAAGCTAATCTTTCCCATTTTAATATCTCTAAAACTCAAATGAGTCTTACACTCAATGACAACTTGGATTCACTGAAATAGGGCATTCTCCATATTCTCTGCTGGTTCCCTCAACATTCACTTTCCACCTAATGAACCTTTTCTCTGGCCTGAGGTGTGGGAAGAATGCACTGTATCATCTGGACTTTCTTGTCCTCTGACTTCTGGTAGGATCCTTGAATGGGATACTCTAGCAGTAGATCAGAGAAAAGAAATCAGAGAATGTATTCCCTTCAGTCCTCATTAATAGGCATGACAATAACAGTATTCTTCTACCCCAAAACACAGCTATTTTCTGGATGCTATTCTCTTAAGGCATTAGACTCTGACAACTGTGTATTGCCTCCAGGTCTTCAAACTAAGGGGTGGTCATAGCTTCCAGCTGTTGCAAGATTCTAGTTTCGTTGCAAGCACTTATTTGTTTCCTTAACCTTCCCACACCTTTGCAAATTGTCTCTGTAATTTTTTTATTTTAGAATACTTAATAGACAAATAAAGATTGTTTATATTCAAGGTGTTCAACATATTTGATATATGTACACAGTGTGATTATTGCCACAGCCAAATTAGCTAAAACCTCCATCATCACCATGCTGTACATTAGATTCCCAGAACTTGTTCGTCTTGCAGTTTTGTACTATTTGATCAAATTGTTGCTGTATTTAATTCTCTCTGCCTTTACAATTGTGCCATTTCTTTCCTGATGGGCTTCCTAATCAATAAAGTAATTTTTACCAGAAGTAGCCTGAGGGAGGAAACAGCCATCAAAATGGAATTCTGGGGTTTGGTTGCACATGTCTTCAATGATCACATTGAGGTTATACTGGTAGTCTGTGGCACAGACTCGTATCATGGTTGTTCAGTTTATGGGCTGCAGCATATGGTCACTGTGGTGACAATGGTGATTATGATTGTAGGGAGTTGGTTGCTCTGATTGCACTTGAGAAAGCACACAAAGAAAAGTTTCTATTGAAAGTCATGAATTCAAAATTAAAGGCACAAATGGAAAATCAGGAAAACTATGCCAGCTTTAAAGGAACATATTATTGTCTGTAACAGCAAATTACTTGTGAATGACAATCAAGTTCACATATTAATTAATTAAAAGAGTTACAGAGTTTTGGCATCAATTTAATTTTCAATGACTCTCATGCTAAAGAAAGAAACCTCCTTGCTAATGAAAGCAATACCTCCTGCCCTTAAAAATCTAAAATAATAATAATAAAAAAAAAGATACACTGATTTCACCTGGGAAATTTGTCTCTAAAAGTCATACAGGTTCTCCTTGGGGGCCTTCATTATCACTCCTTGCCTCCAGGCTCATAAACAGAATTAGAACCCAAAATTACTCAGAAAATACATAAGACATATTCTTTATGGACACATCTTATAGACTAAATTGGCAAGATCTTGTCAATTTGTATCTGTAGGACATGTACCACAATGTCTTCCTACACTATTAATATAAGGAAAACAAAATACTAGGTCAAATTTATGTAGATGAGTACACTTACTACGGATTTATGACTTAATGTCTTGGTTCAAGCAGGAGCTGTGGGTGTCTCACGCCTGTAATCTCAGCATTTTGGAAGGCCCAGGTGGGAGAATCACTTCAGCCCAGGAGTTCAAGAACAGCCTGGGCAACATAACGAGACCCTGTGTCTACAAAAAATTTATAAGTTAGTCAAGTGTGGTGGCATATGTCTGTAGTCCCAGCTACTTGGTAGAATGAGACGGGAAAATCGTTTGAGCCCAGGAGGTCGAGGCTGCACTGAGCCATGATCATGCCACTGTACTAGAGCCTGGGTCACAGAGTGAGAAACTGTCTCAAAAAAAAAAGGACCTGGTAGTAGTGTCAACAATCCGCTGAACTGGTAAGTGAAACTTGGACCCAACAGTGCCTACAGTTATTTGAGATGACAGAACTCCCCTGGCATCTCAGAGAAAAGTCTTATAGCTCAGAGAGATAAAATGTATTCATTGTATGCAATCCAATCAATCACCTCCTAATCTCTTCTCATGGGAGAGCCCATAGGATACTAACCTTACTAAGATATTAAGAAATGTATTGCAGAGAGGCCACAAGCATCCTTGAAGAGCTCTGCAGGTTTGAGATGATAGTGATGATGGTGTATAGTGCAGTGAAAATTATTTCTTCAATTTCAGTAAAAATAAGAGGATCTTAGAGTACTAGATGCCAGAGAGCAGTAATTGCAATCACAGCTAGAAGGGTTGACCAAGGCCATGGGGAAAATGGTAATCAGAGTGGTTTGAATAGTGGGCTTCTGTGGCAATGGCTACGTGATCATTGAATAAAATAAATGTCAAGACTACCAAGCCTATGAAGGTGTTTCTTGACAAAAATTAGTGGAAAAATTATAGATTTAGTAGACAAATCTAAGTTCAAGTACAGTAGTAAGGACTCAAGATTTTCCCAGTTCACAACTTAAAGCTCCTCCAGTTAAAAATAGACCATGTCTATTTGATGAAGGATGCTAAAATGTATATATTTTTAAATCTTTTTATACTCTTTCCCCAGAGAGACCTGCAGCTATATGCCAAGGTGACTATGCATTAAGGGAAGGTCAAAACCCAAACATTTTAAGAGACATTAGATATTGGCTCCAAACTTCTTCCAGTCTCCAGAGAAAACAAAAAGCCATCACGGACCACAGGGTCAGAGTTAGGGCTTATGGAAGTTAGATGACAGATGGAGTTTTGGCCTTAGTTCATCTCACAATAATATTAGTGGGACTACAGAACTTTCCTGTAGTTACTACCCCCGGAATTCATACTGAGAACAGATACATTTAGCAACTGGCAGAATCCTGCATTCATTCCTGCACCAATGGAGTCATAATTAATTTTGTGGGAAGGAACAGAAGGATGTCCCAAGAACTAACTTTCACCCACATCACTAACAAAGTAAACTAAAAATCAGCGCTATGTTCCTGGGGGTATTGCAGAGATTATTGCCATTTTCAAAGATTCAAAGGGTGCAGAGGTGGTGATAGATGTCATTTTCCTATTCAATACATGTTTTAACCACTGGAAAACTGAGATGTGTTCATTTCCTAAGCAACAACTATAGATTTTGGTAATCTTAATCAGGTGGATAAAGCCAATTCAAACTACAGTTTTTGCTGAGCAAAAACCAAATTGCAAATCAACTCAGTTCCTGGCAGCTAGTGGCAGCTATTAACCTATGAAATGTTTATTTTCTATACCGCTTGGTAAGGGTAATCAGAAGCACCTTGCCTTCTTATGTCCATGATAGCAATACACCCTCAATATCATACTTCAAGTCAATAACAACCCTTACCCCCTGTCATTATAGAGTCTATTAAAAATACACTCTTCTTCTCATCTCAAAGAACTTACACTGATTCATTATCAGATAGAAGTTAGAAAATCCCACAATTCTCAAGAGCCTTCTCTGAAGTAGAAGGCCACCATAGGAGTATGCCAAACTGTAAAAAAATTTTAAAAGTACAATGGTCAGAGACTTTCTGACCCCTTAACTGGACAGCCAGTGAGGCTTCTAGTTTTGAAAAAAGAAACACACACACACACACACACAGAAAAAAAGAAAAAAAGAAGGAAAAGAGGGCTGTATAGCAGGTCTAGACTACCTGGCAAGCTGCCCTAACGCCTGGACCTTATGATCCAACAGACTTGGTGGTATGAGCAGTGTCTAGTCTAGACAGAGAGGTTCTGTGGAATTTCTTCCAGGCCCTGATAGTTGAATCATGGTACAAATCCCTAGAGTTTTAGAGTGAGGCCATGCCATATTCTGCTCATACCTATTCTCTATTTGAAAAGTGGATAATGGTAGAAACTCAGTGCTGGATCATGGCACATCAAATAACTATATCACCTAAATTCTCTATCTGGACTGGGTGTTATTGATCCATCAAATCATAACATTTAATGTGCAGAGCAGCATCCCACTGTATGGCAACTGGCCCCAGCTATTCCAAAAGGCAAAAATAAGCTTCATAAGTACTTATGGCCTCATGGAGAAAGGAAGAAAAGTGAAGGCCAGCAATACAGATGGGTCTGCATGGGAAATGTGGAGCCAGCTAGAAATGAATAGTTGCTGCATTATCTTTCTAGTTAGGGTAACCCTAAAATACAGAAATAAAACAGTAGCCTTCCAGTTTTTATATTTATAGGAATATAAAAACTGGATATTTTATATTTATATTTATTTTAGTATTTATAGGAAGAAATACTCTGAGATACAAATCTACACTTACTCAGATGCAGTGTCTAACTTGTTGGTCAGGAACACATAAAAGAATATTTGAAGATGAGCGTGATAGCACAAGGAGTGGATTGTAAAATCAGATTCACACTTATATTTATTACTCAGTACCAACATTTACACACATTTCAGAGGATAATCACTAGGCAAAGGCAGAGATAAAAGCTCTTTATGAGTTCAACAGAGCTGGTCTAAATATCATAAGTATCCACACTGCCAAATGCAAAGGACACTGCTAAGCTTTGGTTATGGCAGCTTTCCAGGTCAAAATCAGCCAGACACTTTGAGGCATGTTAATTACATTGAACTCCTTCCACAATGAAAACGGTCTTGTGTTTGTCTTCCTGGGAGGAGATACATATTAAATATTTATACCTCCTTCTCTGCCCACAAAATTTATGACAGCACTGCCGTTTCTAGATTTACATGATTCCTTAAAAAACTGCAGCAATATTACCTCTAACAAAGGAATGTATTATACAGTGAAGAAAGCATGGAAATGTGCTTACAGCGAGAGTATTAGCTAGTCTTAAATATGTATCAACTCCAGGAGCAGTTGAATTGATAGAACAATGGAATGGCCTGTTGAAGCCTTTGTTATTTGTCAGCTAAGAAATAAAACTGAAAAAAAAAAAGGCATTTTCCAATAGAATATGAAAAATGTCTTCAGCCAGGAACCAATATATGTCATTATTCTCCCAAATCCAGAATTCATGGATCTGAAAACCAAAGGCCAGAATGGCTCATTCCACTGAAAAAGTTTTTTATTCCTTGCTTTGCAACCAACCTTGAGCTCAGTGGATTTAGAGTACTTATTCCTCAAGAGAGAAATACTTGTACTAGGAGACACAATCAAAGATCCATTAAATTGGAAGTAAGAATATATCTATTATCCCTTGCTCTTGTAACAAATTATCACAAATGTAGTGTCTTAAAACAACACAAATTTATTATTTTATAGTTCTGTAGGTTTCATGTTCAACATAGATCTCATGCGGCTAAAATTAATATACCAATAGGGATGCATTCTTTACAAATGCTCTAAGGAAGAATAATTTTTTCTTAACTTTTATAATTTCCAGAGGCTACATGCATTCCTTCACTCATGGTTCCTTTTGTCCATCTTTTTTTGTTTGTTTCTTTTGTTTTTGTTTTGTTTTGTTTTGTTTTGAGACAGAGTCTCACTCTGTCGCCCAGGCTGGAGTGCAGTGGCATGATCTCAGCTCACTGCAACCTCTGCCTTCCAGGTTCAAGCG
>NW_012098555.1:209024-219340 GCF_000951045.1 Mandrillus leucophaeus | reverse complement strand
AGACAGAGTCTCACTCTGTCGCCCAGGCTGGAGTGCAGTGGCATGATCTCAGCTCACTGCAACCTCTGCCTTCCAGGTTCAAGCGATTCTCCTGCCTCAGACTCCCAAGTAGCTGGGATTACAGGTGTCTGCTACCATGCCCAGCTAATTTTTGTACTTTTAGTAGGGACGGGGTTTCACCATGTTGGTCAGGCTGTTCTTGAATTCCTAACCTCAGGCTATCTGCCTGCCTCAGCCTCCCAAAGCGACAGGATTACAGGCGTGAGTCCTATGACTGGCCCCTTTTGTCCATTTTCAAGGTCAGCAATGCTGCATCTCTCTAGTCACACTTTCATAGTCACATTTCCTTCTGTCTCTCCTCTCTCTTCTACTTTCAAGGGCCATTGTGATAACACTGGACTCACTTAGATTATCCAGGATAATCTCACTATCATAAAGTCAGATTATTATCTACTTTAATTCCATTTACAACCTCTCCTGTGTAACCTAACATATTTAACGATTCTGGAGATTAGGATATGGGCATCTTTGGGGAAGACATTATTCTGCCAACCACAGTGTACCTTGGCTATTTGAGGTTCCTCCTGCTGCTAAACTAATTGGCAGAAACCAAGGTCACTTAGTTAGAAGTGATGATTAATCCGTTTTGTCAAGGAGAAATTGCACAATAGACTCAAGGATTACTATTTCTAAAATCCAGAGGATTCACTAGGTTAGCTTGCGGTACTTCCATGCTCAATAGATAATGGAGAGCTACAGGAACTAATAAATACAAGACCACTAAGGACTCAGATCTTCTGTGAATAAAAGTTTTAATCATCCCACCAGATTGAAGATCCAACCAGTCAACATGCTAGTAGAGAGTACAAGAAAGACAGAAGGGGTCGTGGAAGCAAAGAGCTATTTATTGACTTAATCCTTGAGACAAACTACATTAAGAGTGGACAATAGCAGCTATGTTTTATGTAAATTGATCATTTATTCCCCTCCCCCTTTTTTCTTCTAGTATATCTGAAGGGCGCAGGTAGCCCTAATATATTAAGTAAAATGTGAGGTTAAAACTTGTGATATCATTCTGTGATTACATAATTGTGTTTTCTTCTAGTTAGATAAGAATGGTGACTGACGGACAAGAGGAGTAGATATTTTCCATTTGTCCTTGACAGCCACTTCCCACCTTTCTCCAGCCTACTCTGTGCTCTGAGAGGTGACATCTATGAACTGCCTCATCTGGGCTCCCTTGATGTTTGAGTTCAGACAATGAGAGGCACCAGCAGGAGATAAGAGGACAGGAGGAAATACAGGACAAAATATTTACTCCCTAATTCGTCACCAGCAAGTTTGTGACCATGGCTACATTTCTCTGTCTATCACCACAGATTTCAATAAAACTGCATAAACTCTCTACCAAAGCACCTTTTATTATAGGTTCTAATAACTGTTTCCTCCCCTTGCTCATTCAGGTTCAAGGATTGGAACAGCTTTCAGTTGTTGCTAGTCCCTTTGCGTTCTGGCATCCCTTATGATTTTCCTAATCCTACCTACCCCTGTAATGAGATAGTATCCTCATTTAACTCTTTCCGGCTACTCTTTTACTATACCCTCTGTTTCCTGCCTGAACCCTGAGTGAGACATATGACAAATGCCTATTTTAATAATGTAAGCCAACCCACATAGACTTATCTTTTGATCTATTTTATGTCTCTCTTATTCTTTTTCTTATTAGTGACCTTTCTTCTGTTCCAGCCCCTGTTCCTGCTGCTGTTCTCCTTCAGCTATCTTCGCATAACACAACAGAAATCACAGGCCACTTTTTTATTCTTTTACTTTGCAAAATACAAATATAAAAGAAAAGTAAAGGATTCTTCTTCATATATAAAATGCAGAATGCAGTGATTAAGGCAAGGGTTGGAATTATTTACATTACTGTCTGAATCTTCATTTTCCTCATTTTACTATAATCAAGCAAGGTTTCTGGAACTCTAGTGCTGGTCAAGAAGGAATAAATCTACTACAGCCTACATCTCCCATTGATTACAACTGAAACCTCTGGACAAAATACAAAAAGAAACTAACTAGTTGAGGACTCTGAAAAGTTAATAACAACAGGCATATTGAGGAGGGAAGTCAATGCCTGAAGACGGATTTATACTAGGGCAAACTTTCTGGGCTTTTCTTCCTCTTTCATTTCAGCTTTAACCCAACGAGAGTTCCAATGCAGCCTCATATGCAGTGAAGCAGGGGCAGCAAAAACCCAGAGAGAAACCCTGTCTTTCTGTCCAGAAGATTAGGGACGGAGGTCCTTGTAAACTAGAGTGCGCAGGGTGAAGTGCCATTTTACTTTATTTTTGCACTGTCCCAAAGGCGACTGCCCAGTGGTGGTGATAGCTACACAGGCACCTAAAATCCTGAGAGAAAATCCATCTTTCTGACCAGAGAAACCAGAAAAAGAGACTTCCTTGGTCTGAAGAACGCAGAAAGGATTTCTGTAATTTTTTTTTTCTCTCTCTTCTCTTTTCTCTCACTTTGTCCCAAAGAGATGTGATTCCGACAGAATGGTGGGGGCAGCATAGGTGGCTGAGCCTCTGAGAGAAATCCCATCTTTCCAAACAGAGGACTGGGAAAATACATCCTGAGATCCAGAGATTGTGTGGGACATTCCAAAGAGGAATAGTCAGCAAAAGGTATTTCTTACTATGCTTTGAAATAACATAAGTCCAAGGTTCATCTCCAAGCTATGGAGGTATAACACACTACAAAAAGAAGCATAGCTAGAGCTTTAATAACTGAACTGACATTGAAACTATCCTCAAAAGATCAAACTTGTAATCTAAATAAAACATGATGGATCATCTGTGACATAATGCAACATTCTCTGAAGAATTTTAAGAACACCTAGAGTCTTAAAACATAACACTCAAAATGTCTAGGGAGTAATTCAAAGGTATTCAGCATTAAATAAAACATAATATGTGATTAACTCTAAAGGGAAAGAATAGTCAACAGATGTCAACCTCAAGAAGATCAGAAAAGATCTTTAGATCAGCTATAATATTCATGTTCTGTAAGAAAAAGGTAAATACTTTAAATAGATGGAAAGATAGAAGTCCTCAGCAGAGAAATAGTAAACATTATGTTTTAAAAAGCAAAATAGAGAGATTAGAACTAAAAATAAGTTATCTAAAAAATAACAGAAAAGTACAATTAAAATTTGCTGTCTCTACTAAGTAACAGAATAGACATGGCAGAGAAAAAGTTAGTGGACCTGAAGATAGATCAATAGAAATTATCCGGTCTGAATAAATAGAAAAAATTAATGGAAAGAGAAACTCAGGAATTTGTGGGACAATAATGAATGATGCTTTATATTGTATAATCAAAATTCTAAAAAGAGAGGAAAACATGTGCAGAAAAGTTATTTGTAAAATAACCATAACTACATCAATTTTAGAGTATTTTCATTATCTAAAAAAGAAGGTAAGTACCCTTTAATAGTCACTCTTCATTTCTCCCAATCCCCTCAGCATTATGCAACTACTAACTCTGTCACTATAGATTTGCCTGTTCCAGACATTTCGCATAAATTGAAAGGTCCAATGTGTTGTCTTGAGTAACTGACTTTCACTCAGCATAATGTTTTCAAGGTTCATCCATGTGGTACCATATATCAGTGCTTCATTTTTTGGTACCAAACTAATATTCCATTGTGTAGATATACCACATTTTATATATCCATTCAGCAGCTGATAGCCATTTGTGGTGTTTCCACTTTTTGGCTATTATGAATAATGTTGCTATGAATATTCATGTACAAGTGACTGGTGTTGCTATAGATTTTCATTTCTCTTGGGTATAGACCTAATTGTAGAATTACTGTGTCATATGGTTATTCTGTATTTAATATTTGAGAAACTGTCAAACTGTTTTCCAAAGAAGCTAAACATTTCCAAACAAAAGCATTTATCCACATCCTTGCTAATACTTGTTATCTGTCTTTTTATTACAGCTATCTTAGTGTGGTACAGTGTTATCTCATTGTGGTGGTCATTTGATTTTTCACAAAGGCAATTCAATTTAAAAAATACTGGAGCCAGGCGTAGTGGCTCATGCCTGTAATCCCAGCACTTTGGGAGGCCGAGGCGGGTGGATCACCTGAGGTCAGGAGTTCAAGACCAGCCTGGCCAACATGGTGAAACCCTGTCTGTACTAAAAATAAAAAATTAAAAAAAAAAACCCTGGGTGTGGTGGTGCACACCTGTAGTCTCAGCTATTTGGGAGGCTGAGGCAGGAGGAGAATCGCTTGAACCCAGGAGGTAGAGGTTGCAGTGAGCCAAGATTGCACTATTGCACTCCAGCCTGAGTGACAGAGCGAGACTCCCTCTCAAAAGAAAAAACAATATATATATATATTTGCACAGACACAGACACAAATATATACCCATACATACACATCGTAGGATTACCTTTAGAATTAAATTAACAAATTTACATAAAGCATTTAGCACAATCTCTGCTAATGCATGCTGAAAAAATGGTAGTTTTAATTATTGTACATATCTTGCTGAAAATAACTACAGCAAGCTAGAAAAGAGACAATAAAAGGATTGAGAACTCAGAACTAGAAAATGGAATTAAAAACAGTTGTGCACAAGTTACTTGGACATTTTAACCATTTGGGGAGTAGTTGTAATGTCATGTCTGTGTTAGGAACTAATTAAAACATAACAAAAGGTGACAAGCCTCCCTATTTTCTCAGCAGAAATCTGCTGAAAAGCCAGAACACAAAGTGCATTTAAGATTGTGTAAAGTTAATGGATCGCTATCAGATCATTTCAAAATGCCCAGGAGAATCACTAAGATTTATAAGTATAAACTGATGTAATTTCCCTCATTCTGTACAGGCAGTCCTGATTACAATTGATAAGATCAGTTTCAAAGAAAAATCTTTCAACCCTCCAGGACAAGTTAGTGTAAAGCCATGCCTTTTCACTGTGAGAAATAAAAATAGAATCATTCTACCCAACTGACCTCATTTTTTTCTGCATATATTATCAGTCCCAGTCATCATTGTTGCTTTCACAGATCCTCATGAATACTTGTATTTTTATATTTATATCATTTAAATTATTTGCTATTCTGTCTCTCTTATATTTGACTTAAGGATAGAAATTTTTCATTCATAACTTCAATTTGACTACATAACACAATGTGTAGCAAATAACAATGAATATTCATAAAATAATGAGTTATAAGCTGGGTGTGGTGGTATTTGCCTGTAGTACCAGTCATACAGGAGGCTGAGGCAGAAGAGTAGCTTCAGCCCAGAGTTCAAGGCTGAAGTGAGCTATGATCGTACCACTGCACTCTAGGTTGAACAATAGATTAACACACTGTCCCTCAAAAAAGAGAAAGAATGAATTATGGAGTCTGCTTTACATACATAAAGCAATTTCCATCTTTGATAGTAATTGTTGTTTGATATGAATATTAAGTACTGATTATGAACTAGATACTCTTCTGAATATTTGACATAACATTAACTCATTAACTACTTACAACTTTCACTATGGGACTAATACTATTATCTCTTCTTTTCAAATAAAAGGTGTCAGCAAACGTTTAAACAAGTGGCCATTTAATTTTACTTTTTCATAGAGAGATAGAGCAAAAAGGGTTTGCAATTATTATTTTTTCTTTCCTTTGGTATGTTCGAGCTGCTATAACAAAATACCATAGACCAGGTGGCTTAAACAATATTTTTTTCTCACTGTTCTGGAGGCTGGAAGTCCAAGATTAAGGTACTGGCAGATTTGATATCTGACAAGCGTGTATTTCCTAGTTCACAGATGGCCATCTTCTTGTTGTGTCTTCTCATGACAGAAAGAAAAAAAAAGTTCTCTGGGGAATCTCTTTTATAGGCGAACTAGTGCCTTTCATGAGTGCTCTACCTCCATGACCTAATTACTCCCCACAAAGGCTCCACCTCCTAATGATGTCCCATTGGGGGTTAGGATCTCAACATATAAATTTTGAGGGGACACAAACGTTTAGTCCATAACAATAAATATCCTTGAAGAAAAACATGCACTATGGAGTTAGCATTTTTCCTATGATACCAGTTCTATTACTCAATTTCTCTCTACTCTGTCACTAGAGGTACTAGCAGTGCTACAGTCCTAAAGTAGACATCCTTTCATCAGGAACCATTTATTTAAGATGTGTTGACAGGACATCAATTTTACTAAGGGGGCATAGTAAATAGATTGGTTTTCAGATTTTTTTCAGAGTTCAGAAATGTATTTAAATGAGATTTTAGAAACAAACTAGTTTCTTGAAAGAGTCCAAATAATCTATAGAAGTATGAAAACCATTTACATGCTTAGTTCCATACACAAGAGAATCAGCCTCTTTTTTCTCATCACAGGGCCTTTTAAAGCTGTAGTGTTGCTTCTGGTACACCTCTCACAACAGCATTCTCCTCCTCTTGTAACATCTTTTGTTCTTTAATTGGTGCAATTGCTGTTGTACTTTCCACATTCAAATATCATCCCAATGTGGAAATAATGTATAAGGATGTTTTATACTTAACTATTGAAAACTTTTGTTGTTCTCACCTCTCACATCTGTATATCTTTGTGTCTTTTACACTTTTTCTTTGTAATAGCATAATCCATCTAATGCCAGAAATCTACTGACTGCTAACAGAGAAGAAATTTATGATCTGCTGAGATTTGGCAGTTGTTTGTTACTACAACATGAGGCTATCCAATCTGGACCAGTATAGCACTTACCTAGAGAAGAAGATAATTATAAATGAGTGGGGGAAAATGACTTAGAATTATTCTAAGGAAATTATCTTCTGATCTGTTCTAATATCAGTTCTGATCAATTCTTCCAAGCATATGATTTTCCAAGTGTCTATTAAATCTAATAAAGCATTCAAGAAAATGACACAAAGTCAGAGATTTGCTTTAACATATATCAGGAAATAAGTTGAAACAGATGAAATAAATGTGCCAAAATCTTGATAATTGCTAAATCCAGGTGATGGCTATTCCTTTTACTTTTAAATATATTTGAACATTTTTATAAAACAAAATTGGAGATGAATCCTCAAAAAGACATGACTGAAATATAATTGATATAAAAAGTTGCAATTAGTATGAAATAATACTTATAATGATGAATAAAAATTGTACTAAAATAAGATTTGCCAGGGTTATTTCACAACTGTATGAAACATATACTACAAGGTGCATATAATCGCTTTGTCTTTTATCGACCTAAATAAAATATACATCAATATACTCTATAAGTTGATTTTATAATTATTAATTTGGCATATTGATATTGTTAATGAGTAGCTATTCTGGTGACTGGAAAGATTTTTTTAAATAAATGTATTGATATTGTATCATAGTCAAAACAGCCCAGACCTTGGAATAAGAAAGACTAGAATGGCCAACAGATAATTATTATGATTTCATTTGGAACCCACTGAAGAGATGGCTATGAACAAGACTAAGTACATGACCTTAAAATATTAACATTCCAATGGTTTGCTTCTTGTATTTTGCTGCTAAAAAATTCTGTAACCTAGGGGAAATAGTTTAATTTCATTGGGACTTGGTTTCTTATTTTAAAAATGAGCTTAATCCTGGTTACCTTATAGAATGGTAGAAATTAAATATGTTATAGTAGGAAGTACATAACATACAGCCTGGAACACACCAAAACTATTTTTACTTTGTAATTTACAGTTAATTCTTTTACGAGTTTTGTTAGCATAAAGAAGCATTTGTAATCTTACTACTTCTTGCTGAATTGACAAAATGAAATTTCTGGTTCAGCAAGTTGAGAAGATATGTTTTTTTAGACACTGCCCAAGTTTATGAGACTTTTCATAAAGTCAATAAGTAGTTGCTATTTCTTAATTGTTTTAATTAAAAGTTTTAAGTGCAGGCATAGTAAACATCAGAAAATTAAAATTTATCCCCATGCTCAGCCATTTATGTCTTGTTTCTGTGTGATTAATTAGTAAAATCTTTTGTGACATTGTTTAGTTATAGTGACAGGTAAGTTTTCACTCAATTACCATGTTATCTAGGCTACTTATGGTGTATCCTCAGGGGAAAGTTTTCTACTGAAAAAGTATATGAATGCTTTGTTTTCATTTGTTTGAAATTGTTGAGGAATTTACTTGGTATTTGGATATCCATAATTGCCTTTCTTCAACCACTAGTTTCTGGTGGCAGTTTCAAAATAACCATTTCATATAAATGTTTCACATAAACAGTGCCCAAAATAGGAACGAACAGTACAATAATAATTAACCAAAGATTTCTTCAAATATTGTCAAACATATGAATAGTTGGATATATCCAAATGACTCATTAAGGTTTTTAGACCTAGTTTCATTTAATTCATTTCAATTAAATCTTAATTTTAAGTAGCTCTAAGATTTTCCTAGATTGCCACCAAAAAAATGGTATTATATTTTGCTTGTCAAACTGACACAGGAGGGAGGCAGGAAGTGCTGGGTGGAGAAGGGTGGGTCCCTGGCAAGGGGTCCACCCCCGGGCCTGTGCCCAGGGACCTAGGTGAGGACAAGCATTTCAGTTTCCGTGCCCAAATGTTGCATTTCCCAAGACCACCTTGGCCCACCACACCCCCACCCCGTGCCTATAAAAACCCCCGAGACCCTAGTGGGCCCAGACACAAGCAGCTGGAGGTTAAGAGGAACACATGGGCGGAAGAAGACACAAGTAGCTGGAAGAAGACACAAGTGGCTGCATGTCAAGAGGACACTGAGGGGTGCATGCCTGCAGAAGAGCACACCAACAGAAGCTAGCAGGCCAGCAAGCCATCCACTGGAGGAACAACATCGAGTTTGGCCAAGTAGGTCAGAGGAGAGCTCAGGCTGCTCACCAGCCCAACTCCAGGGAAAAATCATCTCCCTTCTGGCTCCCCCATCTGCTGAGAGCTTCTTCCACTCAATAAAACTTGCATTCATTCTCTAAGCTCACATGGGATCCGATTCTTCCAGTGCACCAAGGCAAGAACCCCAGGATACAGAAAGCACTCTGTCCTTGAGATAAGGCAGGGGTCTAATTGAGCTGATTAATACAAGCCACCTACAGACAGCCAAACTAAAAGAGCATCCTGTAACACATGCCCACTGGGGCTTCAGCTGTGTTTACACTGTGTAGGAGCCCCACAGCCTGCCCATCTGCCTGCTCCCCCTAGGGGTTTTGAGCAGCCAGGCACCAAAGAAGCGAGCCACACCCCCATCGCATGCCCTGTGAGGGGAACAAGGGAATATTTCCCGTTTCAAAAACAAGGCAATCTTCTATTTTTATAAAATGATATTCAGATGTTGTTGCTAAATATATTAATTGGGTTGAAACCTGAGTTGCATCTTTATCATTTTCTATAAAGATAGTAGAACCAGATGGATAATTATTTAATTCTACCATACATTAAGTATAAAATTAAGAAGAAATGCATCCTTCAAACCCTGACCATCAACTTTAGAAACTGAGTTTCAGAAATACTGGCATATTAGCAGAAAAATTAATTTTAGATACTCATTGTAGCATTGCTAATTATGAAAAAGTTGAAACAACATAAATATCTATCAATTGGTGACGGGATAAACTATAACCTATCCATATTATAAAATATAGAAGCCAAAAACTAAAATACAGAAGCTTCTTCTTTTCCCAAAGCCTATGTGTATATATGTATTTTTTGTATTTGCATCTTTAAATGTTATTGAGTTATAATTGAGATATACAAAATAATACTGAAATAATGTATCCATTTTGATGGATTTGGACACATACCTATTTTTATCACTAAGAAGGCACTGAACATATCCAAACATCTCCAAAATTTCTTGTGGTTATTTTGTGGCTTTGTTTTTGTCTGTTTGCTTGTGCTAAGAACACTTAACATAAGATCTATCCTCTTAACATTATGAAGTGCACAGTACTTCATTGTTTAGTAGAGGTACTACCTTGTGCAGCATGTCTTTAAGAACTTATTCATCTCGTGTAACTGTAACTTTATACCCCTTGAACAACAATTCCTTATTTGCCCCTTCCCCATCCCCTAGCAGCCACCATTCTGACTGTTTTAGATACATCATATAAGTGGAATCATACTGATACAGGATGAGGGCAGGGAAGTACTGGGTAGAGACATGTGGGGTCCCTGGCAAGGGCTCCACCTTCAGACCTGTGCCCATGGACCTAAGTGAGAACAGGCAGTCCTGTTTTCACGCCCCAATGTTGCATTTTCCAAGACTGCTCTGA
>NW_012098555.1:184906-208974 GCF_000951045.1 Mandrillus leucophaeus | reverse complement strand
TTTCAAAAACAAGGCAATCTTCTATTTTTATAAAATGATATTCAGATGTTGTTGCTAAATATATTAATTGGGTTGAAACCTGAGTTGCATCTTTATCATTTTCTATAAAGATAGTAGAACCAGATGGATAATTATTTAATTCTACCATACATTAAGTATAAAATTAAGAAGAAATGCATCCTTCAAACCCTGACCATCAACTTTAGAAACTGAGTTTCAGAAATACTGGCATATTAGCAGAAAAATTAATTTTAGATACTCATTGTAGCATTGCTAATTATGAAAAAGTTGAAACAACATAAATATCTATCAATTGGTGACGGGATAAACTATAACCTATCCATATTATAAAATATAGAAGCCAAAAACTAAAATACAGAAGCTTCTTCTTTTCCCAAAGCCTATGTGTACATATGTATTTTTTGTATTTGCATCTTTAAATGTTATTGAGGTATAATTGAGATATACAAAATAATACTGAAATAATGTATCCATTTTGATGGATTTGGACACATACCTATTTTTATCACTAACAAGGCACTGAACATATCCAAACACCTCCAAAATTTCTTGTGGTTATTTTGTGGCTTTGTTTTTGTCTGTTTGCTTGTGCTAAGAACACTTAACATAAGATCTATCCTCTTAACATTATGAAGTGCACAGTACTTCATTGTTAAGTAGAGGTACTACCTTGTGCAGCGTGTCTTTAAGAACTTATTCATCTCGTGTAACTGTAACTTTATACCCCTTGAACAACAATTCCTTATTTGCCCCTTCCCCCATCCCCTAGCAGCCACCATTCTGACTGTTTTAGATGCATCATATAAGTGGAATCATACTGATACAGGATGAGGGCAGGGAAGTACTGGGTAGAGACATGTGGGGTCCCTGGCAAGGGCTCCACCCTCAGACCTAGGCCCATGGACCTAAGTGAGAACAGGCAGTCCTGTTTTCACGCCCCAATGTTGCATTTTCCAAGACTGCTCTGACTTTCTATGCTCCCCCCGCCCCCATCCTGTGCCCATATAAACTCAGGACGCTTAGCAGGTACACACACAGCTGCTGAATGTGGAGACTAGCAGACCAGCCAACCAACCAGGGAGGAAAGACGAAGCAGAAAGAGAGAGACGAGGAGGGACATCTGGAGGCCAATGGGAGCAGCTAGGGGCAGTCAGAGAATGGTCTAGTGGTTGGGATGCTGGATCCCAGGGGAAGACCACCTTCACACTCCATCCCCTTCTCCGGCTCCCCATCTATCTCACTGAGAGTCACCTCCACTACTCAATAAAACCTTGCACTCGTCCTTTGAGCCTGGATATGATCCTATTGTTTCTGGGCATTGGGCAAGAGCTCCAGATACAGAAGGGTGTCATACTGGCCCTCTGCCCTTGCCATAAGGCAGAGGGTCCATTAAGCTGATTAACACACAAACCATCTGTGGATGGCAAATCTGAAAGAGCTTTATGACATCCGCCCACTTGGGCTTCTGCAGTCTCAGACATCCACCCCTAAAAGTTACCTTGGGGCTGGGGCGAAGCCCAGAAGTGCTCACCTTGGCCTCTGCACCTGCCCATCTGCATGCTCCCCCTAGGGGTCTGAGCTGCGGTGACTAGGCAGGCCAGCCACGCCCCATCACATGTCCTGTGATGGTAATCAGGGAACTCTCCCGTTTCAATACAACATTTATCCTTTTGTGACTGACTTATTTCATTTCGCTTGTTGTCCTCTAGGTCCATCCATATTGTTGCAAACAGAGTGATTTTCTTCTTTACGGTTGAATAATATTTCATTGCATATGTATACCACACTGTTTACCCATTCATCTGTTGTGTCCATATCTTGGCTATTACAAACAATGCTACAGTGAACATGGGGGATGCAAGTATTTCTTTGAGATGATAATTTCAATTATATTTTATATATACCAAGGAGTGGGATTGCTGGATCATATGGGAGTTGTATTTTTTGAGGAACATCTATACTATTTTCTGTTGTGGCTGCAACATTTGACATTCTCACCAACAGTAAACAAGTGTTTCCTTTTCTCCACACCCTTGCCAACACCTGTTATCTCTTATCTCTTTGCTAACAGTCATCCTAAAAGGTGTGAGGTGATAGTTCATTGTGGTTTTGATCTGCATTCCCCTGTTGATTAGTGATGTTGGGCATTTTTTCATACAGGTGGTGGACATTTGTATGTCTTCTTTGGAAAAAAGACATCTACTTTTAACCAACTTTATACCAATGAACATTTGTTGTAAATCAAATTTCACCATGTCGGACAGGCTGGTCTCGAACTCTTGACCTCAGGTGATTCACCTGCCTCGGCCTCCCAAAGTGTTGAGATTACAGGAGTTAATCCCAACTCTTACAGTTGGGAGTCACTGCTCTCAGCCAACAAATAGATTTTTAAACTTTTTCAGAACCTATCTTATAAACCTATAAACAAATTTATAAGCACATATACTAAGATATAAGGTGTTATATCAGTTACAAAATATGAAAAATCTATATGTAATGCTATAAAAAGGGTGCCAAGAAATAAATTTTAATGAAAAGAGAAAGTTGCAGAATGACAAATGTATTATTACACAGTTTATCCAAGAAGATAGCTATGCATACCATATAGGGGGTGTATGTAAATACATAAAAATTGACTCTAGGACCAGGCACAGTGGCTCACGCCTGTAATCCCAGCACTTTGGGAGGCTGAGGTGGGCGGATCACCTGAGGTTGGGAGTTTGAGACCAGCCTGACCAACATGGAGAAACCCCATCTCTACTAAAAATACAAAATTAGTGGGGCATGGTGGTGCATGCCTGTAATCCCAGCTACTTGGGAGGCTGAGGCAGGAGAATCGCTTGAACCCAGGAGGTGGAGGTTGTGGTGAGCTGAGATCATGCCATTGCACTCCATCCTGGGCAACAGGAGTGAAACTCCATCTCAAAAAAATAATAATAATAAAAATAAAATAAAAATTGACCCTAAGGATACACATCAAGCTGCTAATAATGCCTGTCTCTGAGTGAGGCAATAGATGATAGACTGATTAGGATAGGAGTGAGATAAGGAGGATGGAATGAGGATGACAAGGTACTTTCACATTTCTCTTTATATATATGTATATATTTTATTGTTTTAACCCCTTACAATTATTGCCTATATGATTTAAAAAGTAAAGAAAAAAAGGAACGTGCATAACCAACTGCAACTAGAAATGGAAAAAGAGAGAATGCAGTCTAGACTGAAATCGAGACCTGGTAGAGGTCGGGAAATGCACTTTATATGGGTAGACCTTAGGAGCTGCAGTCTTAATTGAAATGGAAGCCTGAAGCTGCTTTTGCATATAATATATGAAAGATTGAAAAACAGCTTGACTTTTATATTTAAAAATCAGGAGAACAACTAAAATTATGAGGAGCGTTTGAATGAGGTTACTCTTGAAGTGTGTCAAAAATAAGGAAGCAAACAAAGGAAAATACAGAGTTAACTCAAGAGAACTTGGGTGAACTGCTGCCTGAAAACTATTCCTGGTCGAGTGACAGGGGAGTTACCATGAAGAAGTCAGTTCAAATCATATGTTGCTGTTGCTGCATCCTTCAGACATACAGATGGACGGGCAGGGTGAGAAGGATTGGTGGAATGTTTGCTTTATTACACACAGCATCCTTTTAGTCACTGTTGATTCAAAAAATTGCAAGTTATAATGTGTTGCACTGGGGAAAACTGCCGACCTAGTGTCAGATTACCCAGCACTACTGGAATCTCTCTGAGCCCCGAGCTTTCTATTTATAGAATGAAGAAAACAATCCCGCACAACAGAGCGAGACCCTGTAGAAAACATGACCTGCCTCACAGTATCACAGTATTGTTCTGAGTGTCAAAAGACATAAGGTATATGAAAGTGTTTGGGAAATTACACATTGCCCTACGGAGTTTATCTATTCTTAAAAGGAACAGAAATAAAGTGTTTTAGATGTCAATATAAAATCCAGTCAAAATTGGAAAAATATAGGGTCTAAGTGAAACATGAAACTCTACATAAAATATTGTTTACTTCTTTAGGCTTGCAAATTAATTTTTTCACAATGTGTGAAATATAAAGACAAACAAAAAAGAATGTTGAACAACATTGTGAGAATAATTTGATTGGATATAAATTAGCCCTCCACTCTTTATTACTGAAGATTTTCTCTTTTTAATTGGAAAATAGTAATACGCATGGTAACACCAGATGCCCACCTTAATTTTCCTTACTCTAATGCTCATTAGATTATCGAGAATTTACTAGCAGTTTTATGGCATTCAGTATCATAGTACTTGTGATAGTTAATTTTAGGTGTCAACTTGACTGAATTAAGGGGTGCTTGGATAGATGGTAAAGCATTATTTTTGGATATGTCTGTGAGGGTGTTTCTGAAAGAGAGAGGTTTTTGAATCAGTGGACTGAATAATGAAGATCTGCTCTCACCCAATGTGGGTGGGCACCATCCATATTTGAGGGCCCCTCTTTGAGGGCCCACATAGAATGAAAAGGCAGAGGAAAGGGGAATTTCTCTCTCTCTCTCTCTCTCCCCGTTCCCTGCCCCCACCCGCGGCTCTCCTCCTCCCCGCGCCCCTCTACTCCCACCGTCTCTCTCTCTCTCTTTCCTGGAGGTGAAACAGCCTACTTCTTTTGCTTTTGAAAATCAGAACTCCCGGTGTTCCAGTCTTTGGACTCTGGGACTTGCACTAGTAGTCCTCCAATTTCTCAGGCCTCCAGACTCAAACAGAGTTAGAGCACCAGCTTCCCTGGTTTTGAGGCCTTCAGACTTGGACTGAAGCATGCTACCAGCTTCCCTGGTTCTCTCATTTTCAGATGGCCTGTCATTGAACTTCTCATCTTTCATTACTGTGTGAGATAATTCCCCTAATAAATCCTCTCTCATCTCTCTACATGTGTATATCTTATTGGTTATGTGTCTCTGGAGAACCTTGATTAATACAGTAGTTAGCTAACAACAACATGAAAATAAGATGACTCTATTAGAGAGAAAACGAATTTTTCTAAAGGAAAGGCTACTTTCTGGAAAATAATATTATGTTTTATTTTTGTGACAAGACTCATGTAAAAGATTGAAAGTACACATACTAAATGTCCCTCAAAACATTTTCAGTTATAGCATTAAACAATATATATAGTTATTAAACAAAATAAAATTCAAAGTAAAAACATCTTCATATAAAGTATTCAGCTACATTTTTGAGAAAACAATTTGAAAAGCAGTTCATTGTGGATAATTTTGCCGTGTAAAATTTACTGTTTACTATTTTGAGCACTGTGTTTTCTGTTCTACTGTGGATTATATCATTTAATCTCATAGCATTATTGTAAAATAAATTCTACTTTATCAATTCTATTTTATAAATTTAAAAAAACTCTGTTATAGAAGGCAGTTTGGTAGTACCTATGGAAAGTTTTAAGCAATATTTATCCTTTAGCCCATAAATTCTACTTCTGGCATTTTATTTTAGAAATACACATACCCATATATGAAATGAAGTATGTAGGGAGCTACTCATTGCAGCTTCATTTATAATAGCAAATGATTAGAAACAATCCAAGTGCCCATCAACAGAAAAATGGCAAAATACACTATAAATTTATTGCAAATATCTAATGCTATTTAACAACCTACCTGAAAGCATAGTAACTTGAAACAATAACGATCTCTTTTTTTTTTTTTTTTTTTAATGAATCCACCATTTGGGTAGGTCTTAGCAAGGACAGGTCATTGTTGCTGGATGCAACACCATCTGAAGTTACTCAACTAGGACCTGGAGTAGCGCTTTCAATTTGACTCATTCAAACACGTGGCAAGTAGGTGCTGCCTGGCAGCTAGAGGCTGAGGCTAAGGTTCTGGGCCATGGACCACGGTTCCTCTGCACCTTGAGTGCTTGGGTTTCTTTAAAATGTTTTAGCTGGGTTCAAGAGCAATCATCTTGCAAAAAAACAGAAGGAAACTAAAACTCTCTATATGAACTAACCTCCAAAGTCTATAATTCCACCTTAGTCAGAAATCCTCACATGATTGTAAATCTGTCACATTTTCTGAGACATAGTAAGTTAAAAAAAAAAAAAAAAGGAGATCTGCAAGTTTGGCTAGATAGCTTTAGTATAAAACAGAAAGAAAAAAGAAGCATTTGCATTAAAAAGTGCAAAATAGTACATAGATGCTTGTGTTTTAAGTGAAATGGGAAGTAGTAATTGGGGGTAGTGGTAAAAGCAAGATTTTTCACCATACATATTTTCATATTCTTTTGATTCTTGAATTGTTTGACTGTATGGCATAGTCGAAACTTCAATGTGTGTGTGTGTGTGTGTGTGTGTGTGTGTGTGTGTGTATGTGTGTATCCCAATAAGTTAAATAATCTACATACTATCACCCAGGTAGTAAGTCACAGAGTAGGGAATTAAAGCCTGATAGATCTAACTTTGAAGCCTGCAGTCTTAACCACATTGTCATCCTGCCTCCTGATCTAGGATCAAACTCTCTCCCTATATCAAGTCAGCTGTACTGCATTATAACTTCTTGACACGGTGGACTAGGTCCCCCCTTTTCCACAGGGAATGACCTTTAGTGCTCAGGACATTACTAGATGCTATATATCTGCCTGGTGCAGGTTCTTCTTCAAACTGAATATAACAGATTCCTTTGATAATGTGATTTTTAATTTTTCTTATTAGTTTTAAAAGAGAAAAATGAAACCTAAGAAATACTTTTATGTTTCCAGATTTTCAATAGACATATAAGATTTTCTCCTTAGATCATATGTAAAAAAATGAGTAATGTCTGCTTTACATATCTCATCTGGGTTGTCTAAAAAATCCCATAATCCACAGCAGTTTGTTGTCTGCATTATTTATTTTTCAGAGAGAGCAAAAACAAATCATCTTAGTATATTTAGAAACATCAAAAGTAAAAAGCAGTCTTAAACAAATTGATTATGACAAATGCTTAGAATGTTGGGTAGGTATTTTCTCCCAAACGTCTATTGCCACCAAATCTACCCCCTGGTATTCTTGCATTATGGAAAAAGCATGGACGAGAATGACTTATATTCTATTTGGGATAGATCACAGCACCACCGTGGATCTGTGATCTTAGAACGTGACATGAACCATGGCAGCAAACAGGATTAAAATTAAGGTGAAATTAACTAGCACCTTCATTCTGGCAGCTCTGCTCTCTTGGGGGCTCTTTGAACAATGGTGAGCTTGCTAAAACACATTCGTGCGGTAGAAAGGCCTACTACATTTACTTGTACTTTCATGCATTGTGTCAGGACACATATGATAGTCTATGTTGAATTTTTGGAGGTGAGAAAGGGAGCCACTGATGAAGGCTTGGGTTCGTCTTAATTTCACCACTGAGAATGATAACACACACCTGCACTGCTTCTTTTACCAAGCTGATGTGAGGCTCAAAAGCACTTTGCAACCTGGATGCAATAAATCTTTGTAATTATTAAGTTAAGGAAAATGAGTCAAGCAGTAGCTGAATCCATGGAGTTATCTGGTTTGAATAAGAACTTTGACACAGCATGAGTGAAGCAAACTGATGCATTTTTTTTTTTACAAAGGAAAAGAGAAAATTCAATTTCCATGGTGATTGCATCTTAGATTAACTATTTCTTGCTTTAGAATCTACTACAGAGTCAAATAAGAGATAGATGTTGATGATGCAATGACTACAAAGCATGTATACATGGGCCTTGTCATTATTGTTATTATTGTTTTCTCCAAATGGTCAATTGTTGGGACACTGAAAACAAAACAAAAATAAAATAGAGAAGTACCTGTGTTCTGCTTTGTTACATTATTTAATTTCCTCATGTACATGGGGTCAGCTCTTCTGCACGTCTTCCTTAGATGAGATACTTAGAGTAAGAGTAGGAGCCATCTTTGTGAGTAAATAGCTCTTTAAGGGAGCGAGATGAAGTAGTCTTACTAAACAGGTGAAACTATCCATGTATCTGAAAGTCACTCTTTCCCTGGAAAGTTACCGAGAGATAACAAAAATGTCATAATAAATCCCTAACATCTAAACCACCCTAAAAGAAAACAAAAAGCATGACTTTGAACACACACTTTTTATGGAAGGGTTGAACTACCATTTTATTTATCTCAATGTGGGAAAAGGAGCCTTTTGGATAATATTAGAATCTAAGTTGACTTAATTTAATCTAGAAGATTTAAAAAAAAGTAAAAGCTAAGAAACTGTATATGACAGAGCCCTATTGAAAAACACCTTCTGTCTTGGGTGCCAAACACTCATAAATCACAGACTAAATCTTTAAATGGAAGATATACTAATAAATTATCTTCAATAGGGAAAAAAGTGTTACTGAGTTTAAAAGAAATCAAGTGAGGATTACGGGAATATGATCCAACACTTAGGCACTCAAATTATCAGAAAATTGCTTTAGGTTTTCTATTAAGAAACTATCAGACATATATTCTGCTTAGCACAAAATGTCCTTATCTTTGCTGATACAAATCACTATTTTCAATACAATCTCTTTAACCAAATCCACAAATGACTTGCAATTTGTTTACAAACTAATCATAGATGTTTTCAAATTTTTGTCTTGCATACCTCAAAATGACTGTGCAGTGTCACTGCATGAGCTGCTTCAGGCAGAAACAGAGTTTTTTATTTTAATGCCTTATACACATCTGCTGAAAATGATCAGGGGGAGGAAAATGCAGACAAGCAAAGAGGTTTAGAAAAAAAACATGAAAAGGAATGTAAAGTAAGCAGAAGTCTTGAGAGTCACATTTTGTTGGAAATGCCTTTGGAATATTTTGAATTTCTTTTTTTTTTTCAATAATCTTTTACATGATGTATGGAGTACTTGTTAAGAATAATGGATCCCAGTAAGACATTGACAACTCTTCTGATAAGACTGCCCTGCATTGCCTATTGAATTTCATATACAGTAGCCAAACCTATAGAGACAGTGTAGTGGAGGGTTCTAAAAAGTAAATACCTTAAAAATTATTTATAGAAACTAAAAGGAAGAAGAAAAAGAACTGCAGAATTCAAGTAATTTTTCCATATTAATCTTTACTGGGTATATTTTATACTGATGCTTTTAGAATTAATGCAAGCATTCTCTTATTTGAAAGTATATTTTATTTTAAGAGAGAGGGAATTGCTTATTAAATTTTATAGAAATCTCTACCTATATAATCTATACTTGGAGACCCATTAGACCATATTCATTCCCCTTGAATTTATATTGCACATTTAATGACAATTTCACACTTAAATAAAGCAACATTTTTTGCTATTAAAAATGTTTGTTCTTAAGATATTTAAACCACACCCATTTTATATATATCTTAAGATACATACATCTTAAGATATTTAAAACATGCCAACTTTAAGAAAAAATAACATAGTTACAATTAGAATATAAATGGTAACTTTATTTGGCTAATGTACAGCAGTCACCAACCCCCTGGTGTAGGGGTATTTTGCCACCTACACAACTTATTTCCCCTGAAACACTTTGTACTGTGCTATGCTGTGCTCCAAACATCTTCAAGCTGTGATCTCTAAAAGACAGAGAGAAAATGAGTTTTGTTTGCAAATTCTTCATTTGTGATACATTATGTTGAATGTCATAAAATCCACAAGAACTCAAAAGGTTTCAGAAAGCGTATTGTTGAAGTTTTCTTGTTTTTAACTAAAGTACTCAAAGAAACCTTCTTAACAGATGGACTACTACAAGCAGGAAAATAACATATATTTGAAACAGCATGCCATATTGTACATGTCAGGACAGTTCAATAGGCTGAACTAATGATGGTTTTCTCTTCTTCCTTTTTACTTAACACCTGCTGTGAGGAGTTTGAAGTCTGACTATTTCTAGCTTTCAATATTAGAACATGATAAGTTTAAACAATGAATGCCAGCTTCTCAGAGCATTTCTGTGCATTTTGTTGATGCTTTGCCCATGTTCTCTGTCAGTGGGGAGCAAAGGAACCCAACCAGCCATAGAAAGTAGGAGATTTAAACTACTGTCTTGATGAAATATATTATGTCTATAAAAGGCAAAATTATTTTCTGGGGTTTGCCATCTGGCAAGTATTGAAAGAGTAAAGTATAAGTATTCCCTCCAGGTATTATAAACTCAAAGTGTCTTTGAAAATATCTGTTTAACATTTCCTTAAACCTATAAATATATACACTGATGAAACCATAAGGAGAAGAAGCTTTTCCCCTTTAATTGGTTTTCAAGTGTAATTGGCTTCATAACTGTTTCAACTAACTGGTTAAACGTTCAATCTTATAGGTAAACTCATGCATGAGATTTTCCTTTTTTTAACAAAAGTGTCATTTACAACTGGAATATCCATAATTAAATATGAATACAGATATTGAATAATGTCATGGAAAAAACTAGGACTAGTATCCATAAACAAGATTTGAAGTCATGGATAATTCATTAATTGATGTCTACTTCAATTGCTGCTTTCTTTCAGTGAAGAAAGTCACCAAGTCACTGAGCCTCTATCCATAGTACGGTCCCCACCACTTCAGTGCCACCGCTTTTGTTAAGGTCACCAATGACTTCCATGTTGCCAAACACAGTGGTCACTACTCTGTCTTCATCTCAGTGAACCACGGGGCAATATCTAGCAGAGTTAACCACTCCCTCTCTGTCTTCTATAACATCACACCCTACAGGTATCCCTCCTCCCTACTGGCCTTTCCTTCCCAGAAGACTTGGATGACTTCTCTTCTATTAAAACATCAAATATTGGCTCAAACCATTAACTATACCTTTTCTATAAGTGACCCCCTTACTTTGGGCTTAAATCTTATTCATAATATTATGTTTACTCCCCAACTTGCATCATCAGCTCAAAGCCACGTAGTCACCTGCCAATCTGACATCTCCACCTGACTTTGAATAGACATCTCGATATTTACATGGTTAAAGCAGAACTCTTGTTTTTTCCCCCCTAAAATATTCTGCATCCCATTCTTCCTTGGCCATCCCATTCAAGAGTACTTGAAGCCAAAATCCAAATATCTAACCTTGAGTTTTTTCTGGTCTCTTACTCCCTTCATCCACAAACAGTTTTTGTTGATTCAAACCCCAAATTATCTCACAAATTCATCCACTTCTCCACACATCCATGGTTTCAACCCTCCCTCAGCATATCATCATATTTATCTTGAATCACTGCAATATTCTCCTTCTTCTATGTACTACACAGCATGTCAAGTAACAAGTAGGGTGATCTGTGCTCAGTAAATCAGATTGTGTTATTCTCTTGCTTAATAATAACAATCCATTGCTTTTTTACTTTGGCTTATGAGGCTACATATAAACTAGCATCTGCCTGGCTCTCAAAACTCATCTCATATAATGCTGTCCCTTTTTGCTATGTTCCAACTGCTCTGGCATTCTGTTACTGCAGTGTGGAAGGCTCTTTCCAACTATAAACGCTTATACTATTAATAGTTATTTCCTGTATCTGGAAAGATCTTTGACAAGATCTTTGCAGACATTTTGCAGACATCTTACTCTTCTCATGTAGACTGTGGATTCAAATTTCCCCTCCTTGAAGAATTCTTCTTTGGACAGTAAGTTTAAAATAAACCCCCTCTCCCACTCTACACCTAACACTTAATATGATACCAACATGTTTTACAACATTTGTCATTGATGGATAATTTCTTCTTTTTATTGTTTGTATTCCTCTACTGGAAGACAAGTTTAAAACAAGCATAATTCTTGCTCATTGAGCTCGCTGCCAATTGCCAGCAGCTGGAACAGGGCTTGGAACATAACGTGCTCAATAAATGCTACTGAATAATACGCATGGTATCATATTGGGAGTACCCACAAAGAAGCTTCAATTGAAGAAGGATACGGTCATTACAAGAAGCTGTTTCTGCATATGAAATGACCTTTGGCTTTGTTAATCTATCCTTTTTGGCTTCAGTCTTATCTTCATTTATCACTACCACTAGCTGTACCCGGGACCTTGGGCAAATGCTTGCTGTCTCTAAATGCATTTTTTTTAATTAAAATAAAAATTGTATAGACTCACATTAGTTTATTTAATACATAAATAGTTTTTGAACACCTACTATATACTTGTTCTAGATACTCAGGATACAGCAGTAAACAACAGAGACAAAAATCTCTACCTTCCTGAATTTATATTGTATTGGGAAGATATAGAACGTAATTAAGAAAAACAAACAATGTATACATATGTAAATGATGGTAGATGTTAAACATAAAAACAAAAACAGGAAAGGAGTATAGGAATCCCCAACTTGTGGAGAAAGAGAGGTATAATTTTAGCTAGGGTGGCCATTGGAGGTGGCATTTCAGTGAAGATATAAATTAAGTGAAGTAATGAATCATCCACAGGGCAGTGCAACTCTGGCAGATATAACAAATGCCAAGCACATGGCCTGTGAGCTGGAGGACAAGGTGGAGGCTAGTGTGGCTGGACAGGAATGATGGCGGAAAAGGTAGGAAATAAGGTCAGAAAGGTGGCAGTGGGGAGCAGATCACAGGGAGTCTTGCCAAAAGAACACCAGCTTTTATGCCAGTGAGATATACAGCACTGGAGAGTCTGAGTGGAGGAGAGGCAGGATCTGACTTCTCTTTTAATTATCTGTGGCTGCTGCCCTGAGAATAGACAGTGGGAGAGCAAGAGTAAAACCATTGTCTTTCAAGTGGGCATTGAAGAGTTAGGTATTTATTGTAGTCTTTGCACTCTGGGCTTGTTCATAGCCATCTTTCTTGGGAAGGGTTTCCAGGTATTCAAAGAGATGTGGGTGTTTCAATTTAAGCGATATATGCATTAGGAGGCACCCCAAGCCCAGTAATGCTGTGGTTCTTGCAGACTTTTAGAGGTACTGCTTTCGTGGTCTTAGATAAGATCTGGAAAAAATTCTCTGCATTACCAAACAGAGACTTTTACTCTCTTCCCTTACTTTCTCCCAAACTAATGAAGTGTCTGTCTCTCTGTGCTGAGCCACTGGAGCTGGGGGATGTATGACACAAGCACCCTTGTGGCCACCACCACTGGTACTGTGCTGGGTCAGACCCGAAGCCAGGACAGCACTGGGTCTTGCTCAAGGCCTACCGCAATCATTACCTGGCTACCGTCTATGTTTACTCAAGATCCTAGAGCTCTACAATCAGCAGGCAGGAAAGCCAGCCAGGTCTTTTCCTTCAGGGCAGTGAGTTTACTCCGGCCGCAGGAAGATATCACTCAGGAGGCAGGGACTGGAGTTAAAAACCTTAGAAACCTACCTGTTGCTTTATTCTACTGCAGTTAAGCTGGCACTCGAACCAAAGACAAAGTCCTTCCCATTCTGCCCTCCCCTTTCCATGGGCAGAGTAGCCTTTCCTCATGGCTACTACCACCACAGACCCACAAGTGCTACCAGGCTACTGCTGAGGTTCACTTAAGGCCCAAGGCTCTTCAGTCAGCTTGTGGTGAAAGCAGCGAGGCCTGGAACTCACCATTCAGAGCAGTGGGATGCCCTCTGGCCCTGGGCATGTCCAGAAATGCTGTCCAAGAGCATAGAGCCTGCTTGGTGCTCTACCCCATGGTGTCTGAGCTGCTACCTGATTTTTCATTCTTATGTGTTTTTTATGTAGAAAGTTGTTAATTTGATGTTCCTGTGGGAAGACGACTGGTGGAGGCTTCTATTTGACCATGATGTTCTTCCCTTCCATCCAGAGTTTTTTTTTTTTTTTTAATACAGAGAGCTTCTGTAACTAAGCAAGACTTTTCCATATTTCTTTTGTAAAAAACCTAAGTGGAAATATTCTAAAACACATTTTTAGAATCAAGGATGCTGAAAGTCATGTTTCCTCTCAATGAACACCTGATGGTGAGTAAACACAATGACATATTATAATCAGGATGCCAGCTTCCACCGTTGTGTACAAGTGTATTATACCCAGGTGAAATAAAACATACCCTGAAAATAAGTTTAGTATTATTGATGATGTTGGGGAAATAGAATTAAAAACAAACTCTTCTCTCAACCTAGAAATCTTCTCCACAGTAGTAGAGAATAAAATACTTTGATGATTGGATAAGCATTAAATTTGAATGTAATGCACATCATAGGTAATCTGCCAAGAGACAGCAAAGACAGAAAGAGATCTCACCCTTCATGTAGCCAAGCAAATACAATCCATCATATACATATCCTCAAGGGAAACAATGTTAATTCTCTAGTAAGAGGCCCTGACAGCACCATTTATTTCGCATAATTTATCTTAAATTCACCTGATAATTGAAGTTGCCATCTGTGTTAACTGGCTTATACAAAAGAAAAACAATTTTCTCATATCTTTATGAAATTAGGTAGTTTTATAACTTGGAGTCAGGCATCAGCTAAAGTTAGGCTTGTATCCTCCTGAAAATAGAATATGGGGTGCTATCTTTTTAGGTGTTTATATTCAAAGGATATAATTCCCAAGTCCTTGAAAAAGAGATCTCTGGGTCATAAAACTAACAACCTATCTAGTTTTCAAAAGTATTCATATACAGTTTTTTATAAGAGGAGAAACTACTTATAATTTCTAAAGTAAATGCACTAAGAAAAAGAGGGGAAGGAAATCTCTTATTTTCAACAGGGAAAATTAAGCCTCCTATACTTTATTTATAATTGTCCTTACAATGACTGAAAGCCTTCTAGGCAAACTTACCTATAGAGAAATAAAGTTGCTAGTACCTATGCTAGAAACACAGGCACAACTAGAAAAATTAAAAATTATTTTAGAAACAATGATTCAGGTAAGTGTCAAACTACGATATTTTCCTTAACTGAAAAGTTGATTAATCTTAATGAATTGTTTTCTATTTCTAGTTCAAAGCTTATCCTTTAATAGCTGAAAAATAAAACTCTGTTTATTTAAAATTTATAGACACACATTTCTCTGTCTTTCCTCTTCTGCCTATAAAATTTAGGCCAATTCAGAGACCTCATCTTTTAGATAATCTTTCTGATCTTTTAAAATGGAAATTTAAAACAAAATACTTTGCAGAAACACTTTTTTATTTTCTCATTTGGGCTTTCGCATTATAACTGAAAAAAGGATTAGGAGGTTGCAAGTTAGGAAAAAAATATTCTACCACGATCATAATTTGGTGCATGGTTATAAATGCCAATTGAAGCTTTCTTGTTATTATGCCTGGTTGAAGTGGAATACAATGGTAATAGGAAAATTTCTTACCTACAGTACTATTTGCCTGATCCCCATTTTTTACTCCACAGTTATGAGATGTCAGAGCGTTCATCTTCCCCTATTCTCTCAGATCATTGTAATGCTACTGGGCAGGAGACACTCTCTGCCTCCATCCTTTGCTTTAGTGCTGTCATTTTTCTCTCATTGCTTTCTCTCTTCAGGCTCAATTTGAATGGAAACTAAACCCACTAGGCACTCAGAGTCAATTAACAAGTGATAAGCAGCTATCAGGTCTAAAAAAAGAAAAAAAGAAAAAAAGAAAAAAAAAAAAAAAGCTAAACGGTATTTTAAAGCAGTGAGGAGATGTATGGAAATGCAATACTTTGGTCCAGCTTTTCCCTGTGGATTTAATCATTTCAATGTCCTTACTTAACCTCTATTGTTCTCCCAATATGTTAGCCTCTATTATCTGGTTTCAGGAGCCAGGAGGGAGAGTGAGTATAGGGGAATGGAAATGAATGCAGCAGTGCAGCAGAGAGTAAAAGAGCTGAAAATTTCACCTTTGTTTATAAAGCTGCTTGCTGGTAGGAGTACAGCTCTAATCACCTGAACACAGCCTAGAAGGATGAGATCACTGGGTTTATATTTATTTTATGTGTCGCTAATATCTTACCTTGCTTATAAAGAAGATTTCAGGTGTATCATGGAGTTGAATTAGCTAATATTGCTTTTCTGATGGTTTCTTAGGTTGCCGGTATATCTGTTCTATCTTTAAAGGTCAGGTTTCAAATTAGGATGAAGGTGGCAAACTGACTGCCCACAGGTTGCATATGGCCATTGCACATATTTTCTGCAGACACAGTGTTTTACAAAAATTAAATTGAAATCCTTTCAGGCAGTGCACAGACACATACTCTTTTCAGCCCACACCCCACACTATCGTTTTGCACTCAACCTGATTCACACATAAGTTTATCTGCCCAGCTTATAGATATTTCAGATAGAAACCACATAATTTTTCAATCTGATTTGGGTGAGCCAATAAAGGGAGTTCAAAGTCATGATACATTTCTATGTGATTAATATAAATGTGCTTCAACAGGCATTAGAACCTTTTAGGTTTTCATGTCCTGTATACTCCCTCTCAGTTTACCAGATGGTAAAAAAAAAAAAAAAAAAAAAAAAAAAAAAAAAATGAATGTTTTGTGTTTCTAAATCAGCTCCATTATAATTTATTTAATTTCTCTCATTTTCTACCCAGGAAGGCGGCAAACTATCATCTTTTTCTGTTCCTTCAAAGTGAGAGGTAACTATTAAGATGTAATTTGAGATTAAAATATATACAGTCATCCCTTGTTAACTGTAGGGATTTGCTTCCAGGACCTCCCATGGATACAAAATTCTCGGATGCTGAAGTCCTTGATATAAAATGTAGTATTTGCATATGACCTACGCAAATACTCCCTATACTTTAATCTCTACTTACAATACCCAATACAATGTAAATGCTATGTAAATAGTTGTTATACTGTATTTCTTAGAGAATAATTACAAGAAAATAAGCCTATACATGTTCAGTATGGATGCAGTTCTTTTCCATATATTTTCATGTGGAACTCACAGATACAGAGGGCCAACTATATTTAAGAATTGGATGAACAATAAGTAATTTCCTTTGATCTATTAATCAGATAGTTCAATCTTTATCTTGCATGGCTAAACTTGTGATATATTTTAGCAATCGAGATATGTAGCTACATAGGCCTGTATGGAGCTGGAAGTGATGGATGGGCCTCTCTCAGGTTCTATCCTGTCACCTTACCTACCTGTGCCATTTTACCCCTTAACACTCAAGGGCTTGCATTCACAGTGCGACAGGCCAGTTTATTTTCATTCTCACCTTGTCTCTTTTCCTTTTTTTTTTTTTTTTTTTTTTTTTGAGATGGAGTCTTGCTATGTTTCTCAAGCTTGTCTCCAACTCCTGGGATCCTCCCACCTCAGCCTTCTGAGTAGCTGGGACTACGGGTGGGCATCACCACGCCCTGTTTTACATCCCTTTTCATCCTCACATATAAAGTGTTCATTCTACCTAAAATAGACTTCATTTCCCACCTCACAAAACCGGATCTTCCCATCCCTCCTAACTCAAGTGAAACACCACTTTTCCCTTATAAACTTATGCCTAAATAATGTTATCCTCTCCTTAACGTCAGAATTCTCAATTGTCTGGATGTTCCATATGTTTGGCATACACTCAGAATTAGATTTTAAGTTACTTGAGGTCAACAGCTATATATTTACTATTCTTTTACAGCCACCTTACATTACTCTAATTCTTAGGTTATTCTAAATGAATATACATTTCATATTTTCTCCCGTTAGCCCATAAACAATCAGTATAATGAAAATATGCCAACTTTTTAGCCTCACTGTCTCCTGAACTGCCACTTATACCAAGAAGGGGCATAAAAATATTTTGTCAGATCACATATCCTGATTTGTGGTTTAGAAAATATAGCTGCTATTCAGCCCTGACTAAAAACCCACCTAATGACTATGTTCACTACTTGTGTGACGGGTTCATTAGAAGCCCAAACCTCAGCATTATGCAATATATCCATGTACCAGATGTGCACATATACCCCAAGACCTAAAATTTTAAAAATTTAAAATAACTTTCTAAACCCACGTAATGTTGCTAGTGTTATGCAACATCTTGGTTGGTTAGATTCCAACACATGGCTCAGGCTGCTTAAACTAATAGTCAAGACACAGAGAGAAACAATTTAAAGTGCCATCTTCCTGTCTGACTACTACTTCCATTTGGCCAGAGCAATCAGAGTTGGCATTGGTTCTCATGTGGGAGTAAGCAGAGCCAGGTTGGTCTCTCGCCTCCATTTCCCATTATGAGGTAAATGTCATAAACTACCCACATGTTTTGTCTGGAAACAAGTTGTGGCTGGTCTGACAGACAATGTCTCTTCTCTCGTCTCATACAGCTGGTTGTAAGTGGTGAGATCTGAGTCTCAGGTGTGACTTGGGGTGATCAGTGGGATGGAGTATTCTTTTGGAGGGCAATGCTTTTATGTTCTTGCTGGTGGTATAGCAAAGGGGAGAAGAGTCATATCTTTAGTTTGGTATATAGCCTCCCAGTCAGTTAAGCAGAGTTATTGCTACTGGAGTTTAGGACCCAAGACATTTAACAATAAGTTATTATTATACATTTCTAAGTCATTATTCTCTGTATATTTAGCTTCCTCAGACATATCATTGGGATGAATAACTGTGGTGTGGGGCAGGATTTGTCAAATCCTGGGTCCTTCACCAATAATGCCAACAAAATATCCTAATTTTTATTGTCAGCATATTATAATATCATAGCAAGATATTTCTCTGACCCCTTCATGGGACTCGCAAAGGGGATGCCCTATTTACTTGGCCAGCAGCTCTTAATTCCTCGTGGAAGGGAGCTCATGAGTGAACGAGGCAGGAACTGGAGGGCGTAAGCGCTGGAGTCAGCCAGCTGCTCTGGCACTGGCAGGAGTGAAGTCCACTCACTCGGTCCCACTGCATTCCGCCCCTTGTGAGAAGTGGCACACAGGTAAGCAGGTGCAGGAGCCAGGGCAAGCGCTTTGGGGTGCCAGCAGGAGCCAACTCCATGCCAGCCCCATGGCAGAGTCTGGGGGATGGATTCTCGTGACCCCCAAAGCCCCAGAGGGAGTCTTACGGTGTTCTTTTAGCTCTGCCATCTACAGACAGTATAAGTGTTAACAACTCAGAGGGCCCTCTGCCTTTTCACATGAGGCAGCTACCTTCCACCAGCGAGGACTAGTGTGACAGCCTTTTGCATCCACACTCATGGCACCCAAGATCTTGTATGGTGACCAGGAAAAATGACGTTGCACAAACAAATTGAAGGATAGTAAATTAGGGGATTTTATTGTCAATGGAGGTGGCTCTCTATGGGAAAAGAAGCTGAAAAGAAGACAGGGAAGGAAGGTAATCTTCCCTTGAAGTCTTCTCTGAAGTTCTGCCATCAAGCTGTCCCTCAGAAGTCAAGCCACTTCTTGGAATCCGATGTCCAATCATAGTCTTTCTGACATCCAGCTACTTCTCCTCTTTCTGCCCGCTGAGTCTGGGGTTTTTTATAGGCACAGGATGGGGGTGGGGCTGGCCATGGGTGGTTTTGGAAAAGGTAACATTCAAGCAGGAGAATTGGTTCCCACTTTGAGCCTCAGTCTCAGGCTTTTTGGCTTGAGGGTGGGCCCTCACCATTCCTGACTAGAATTTCTCTGCCTCCTGTCCCTATCATTTTTACCAAATACGGTGCTATTCGTACAACAAACACTTAATATTTGTTTATTGAAAGTTAGGTAACTTGCTGATAATATATATTTTAGAGTATTTCATAGTAGAATACAAACTTTATTATTATTGTTGTTGTTGTTTTGAGACAGAGTCTCACTCTGTCGCCCAGGCTGGAGTGCAATGGTGCAGTATCAGCTCACTGCAACTTCTGCCTCTTGGGTTCAAGCAATTCTCATGTCTCAGCCTCCTGAGTAGCTGGGATTACAGGTGTGTGCCACCACGCCTGGCTAATTTTTATATTTTTAGTAGAGACAGGGTTTCACCATATTGGCCAGGCTGGTCTCGAACCCCTGACCTCAAGTGATCCCATAAGCCTCGGCCTCCCAAAGTGCTGGGATTACAGGTGTGAGCCACTGCACCTGGCCTAAAGTGCAAACTTTATAAAGAGCACAAGGCAAAGACTAGAGATATATAAGATATACTGTATGAAGGAATTTTGTCTAATTAGAAATAGAGGCAGTGAAAAAAGGACTTTCTAGATTATAATGAAGAAAGCTATATCACAGAATCTTCTGCAAACTAATATTTTAAGCAAGAAAAATATTCACCATCAATAAGCAAGCAAAGGGTTACAACATAATGTGGTAAGTATCTAGCCAAAAGATAAAGACAAAAGTTGCTATGCAACTCTTATTAAGCATAACAATTATTAAGCAGTGAGAAGTGAGTCAACTAATTCTAAGAATTTTTATTAATATTCCCTCACTCATATCTCAAAACTCAAAGAAAAACTGAGTAAGTCATGCAATTTTTAACTCTATTTCACTCCCCAACAATGAGTCAAGTACTCCTAACAAATCTCACTAATAGCCTAAAATCAGAAGAGAAACTGACAGAAGGAAAAAAGCAATTGTTACTAAAGAAAGATAAGTATAATGAAGAAACTAAAAACTGGAGTTAAGTATTTAAAGCATCAGATATTTCTCCATGGCAAACAGCTCCAATAATGTGATATAAACTTCACTGTAATAAATTTAACAAACATCTAATGAGAGCCAGTTTTTCAGCGGACTGCACAGTTTCCCCTGAGTTCTTGGTTCCCTTATGAGACAGACTGTAACATACTAACACCTGAAACTACTAGGAAAAAAAATTGTGTTTGGATAGGGATGATCCTGTTAATTTAAATACATGACAGAGACAAGTGGCAGAGCAACCATCCAATAAAACAACAGGCAAAATATAATAGAAAAGAAAGAAAAGTGCATGCTCTAAACAACAAACTCAGACCAGAAGAAAGCATAATCAAAGGAAACGAAATAAAACAATGTGATGGCAAAAAATAAGAACACCAGTAAAATGACATAACAATGTCACAAGCACACTAAGTTAGATTTGCAAGGTGTATCTGAAAATCAAACTAATTTTTTATTTCTCTGAAGAACGTCATTGGTATTTGATAAGAATTGCATTGACTTTGTAAATTGTTTTGTTTAGTATTGTTGTTTTAACACTGTTAATACTTCCAATTCATGAGTATATAATATCTTTCCAGATTTTGTGTGTCCTCTTTAATTGCTTTCATCAGAGTTTTAAAGTTTTCCTTATATAGATTTTTCACTTCTTTGGTTAGATTGATCCCTAAGTATTTCGTATGCTTTGTAGCTAGTGTAAATGTGATTGCTTTCTTGACTTCTTTTTCAGATTGTTCACTATTGGCATATATTATTGCTACTGATTTTTGTATGTTGATCTTGGATCCCACAACTTTACTGAATTCATTTATCAGTTCTAATGGTTTTCTAGTGGAGTCTTTAGGTTACTCTAGGTATAAGATCATGTCATCTGCAAACAAGGCAAATTTGACATCTCCCTTTCTAATTGGGGTCCCTTTTATTTCTTTCTCTTGCCTAATTGCTCTGGCCAGTACTTCCAGTATTATGTTGAATGAAAGCAGTGTGAGTGCACATCCTTGTCTTAGAGGCTGCTAAATATCATAGTAAATATAGATGATAAACCATAAAAGTAAAACAATTTAAAAAAACAATACTAAGAACAAAAACAACTCAATATAAATATAATTGATTACTAAGATAGAAAGTCCAACTAAGAAAGCAGAAACTGTATTCAAATATAAAATAATATTTTGCTTATATATGGTAATAACTAAATCTACATATTAAAACAACGTGCTATTTCAGAAAAAAAATTGAGAGAAAATACTAAAACCGTAAGTATTCTGGGGAAGTTATTAAACTTCAAAAACAAAGAAAAATATTTTAAATGTTAGGTTAAAATATGGAGGAATAAATCAGACTGGCTTTAGACTTCTTTAAATTAATGTTTATTTGTAAAAGAAATTTTCAAATTCTTCCACAGTTGTCAGGTATAGAATTATGACCTAAGAATATTATAAGCAGTTAAAGATGCAAAAGTGTTCTTCAATTATAAGTATTACATGTAGATGTTGTATTAGTTTCTTATTGCTGCTGTAACAAATTACCACAAGTCTGATGATTGAAAACAATATAAAATTATTCTTGTACAGTCCTGGAAGCCGGAATTGAAAAATGAGTCTTGTGGGCCTAAAATCAAAGTATCAGCAGGGCTGGTTTGTCTTGGAGTTTTGGGGGCAGAATCCATTCCTCATGTCTTCTAGTTTCTAGAGATTCCTGGCATGACTTGGCTTCTGGCCACATCACTTCAACCTCTGCTTGTTTCATCACATTTCTTCTCTCTCACTCTAATTCTGCCTCCCTCTTATAAGGCCATGTATAATTACATTGGGCCCACTCAGATAATACAGGCTAATCTCCAAATCTTAAAGTCTTTACCTTAACCACATGTGCAAATTCCTTTTTACTACATAAAGTAATTTATTCACAGTTTCTGGGGATTAAGATGTGGATCTCTTTAAAAGGCCATTATTCAGCATGTCATAGATATTTTAACATGCAAGAACCAAAACCCAGTAAATTAAAAAACTAATGAAAATAACATCCATGGGACTTGATAAGCTGTTTTAAATGAGTAGTGAGTCTAAGTAACTTAAACATAGAATTAAAACTATGCAATTTTATAGTGACACAGCACACTATAAATGTCATACACCTTGATAATTTTTTTAAAAACTATAGCTACAATTTGGGAGATGGTAGTATGAGGTAACAGAATGTTAATTTTTTTCAATATTGTATCAAAATCTATTAATATAGCCTAAAATTTAAACTTCATAGTTAAAAATAAGTCAAATCCTACCTTTAAAAACATTTTAACCTTACAGAGTACTCTTTAAGAAATAATATCACATTAAAAATTACCTGTTGCCAGTTTAAAGTTTATGACTATAAATGTGCTTTTAACATACTCCCATGTTTCTTTGAAGCTGAAAAATAGTTGTATAGTTCTTTAACAAGAGCAATAACAAAATATCAACTATGTCAAAAGAGATTTTAGCTGCATCATTCACTAAGAAATTTAAACTTTCACAAACCAAGCAATATAAAATTACCTAGGCTGTATTTTTTAATCTCCTGTGGCAATCTTTTTTTTCAAGCTTTATTTAGATTCAGGAGGTACATGAGCAGGTTTGTTACCTGGGTATATTGCATAATGCTGAGGTTTGGAGTACAAATGATCCCATTAGCCACGTACTGAGCATAGTACCCAATAGTGAGATTTTCAATCTTTGCACTCCTTCTTTCTTCCCACCTTTTGTAGTCACCAGTGTCTATTGCTGCCATCTTTATGCCCATGAGTATCCAATGTTTGGCTCCCACTTATAAGTGAGGAAATTGGGTATTTGGTTTTCTGCTAGTACATTAATTTGCTTAGAATAATGCCCTCCAGCTGCATCCATGCTGCTGCAAAGAACATAACGTCATCCATTTTTATGGCTGCATAATATTCCATGATGTGTATGTACCACATTACCACATTTTCTTCATCCAATATACCATTAATGGGCACCTAGATTGATTCCACGTCTTTGTTATTGTGAATAGTGCTATGATAGCATAGAATCACACGTCTTTTGGTAGAACAACTTGTTTTCTTTAGCTATATACTCAGTAGTCAGACTGCTGTTTTGAACGGTAGTTCTGTTTTAAATTCTTTGAGAAATCTCCAGACTGCTTTCCACAGTGGCTGAACTAATTTACAATCCCAGCAACATGGTTCCTTTTGCTCCAGAGCCTCACTAACATCGGTTGTTTTTTGACTTTTGAATAATAGCCATTCTGACAGGTGTGGGATGATATCTCATTGTGGATTTGATTTGCATTTCTCTAATGACTGGTAATGTGGAGTGTTTTTTTTCCCAAATATTTGTTGGCTGCTTGTATGTCTTCTTTTGAGAAGTGTCTGTTCATGTCTTTTGCCCTTTTTTAATGGGGCTATTTGTTTTTTGCTTGTTCAATTGTTTAAGTTCCTTATAGATTCTTGATACTAGATCTTTGCCAGATGCATAGTTCGTGAATATTTTCTCTTGTTCTGTTGGTTGGTTGTTTATTCTGTCAATAGTTTCTTTT
>NW_012098555.1:182278-184856 GCF_000951045.1 Mandrillus leucophaeus | reverse complement strand
TTGTTTTTTGACTTTTGAATAATAGCCATTCTGACAGGTGTGGGATGATATCTCATTGTGGATTTGATTTGCATTTCTCTAATGACTGGTAATGTGGAGTGTTTTTTTCCCCAAATATTTGTTGGCTGCTTGTATGTCTTCTTTTGAGAAGTGTCTGTTCATGTCTTTTGCCCTTTTTTAATGGGGCTATTTGTTTTTTGCTTGTTCAATTGTTTAAGTTCCTTATAGATTCTTGATACTAGATCTTTGCCAGATGCATAGTTCGTGAATATTTTCTCTTGTTCTGTTGGTTGGTTGTTTATTCTGTCAATAGTTTCTTTTGCTTCACAGAAGATCTTTAGTTTAATTAGGTCCCACTTGTCAATTTTTGTTTTTGCTGCATTAGCTTTTGAGGACTTAGTCATAATTTAGGTTTTTTTTAAATTGTTGTAATTTAATTTTAAGTTCCAGAATTATGTGCAGGACACACAGGTTTGTTACATAGATAAACATGTGCCATGGTGTTTTGCTGCACCTATCAGCCCATTACCTAGTTATTAAGCCCCACATGCCTTAGCTATTTATCATGATGCTCTCCCTCCCCATCCCCCCTCTGACAGGCCCCATTGTGTATTGTTCCCCTCCCTGTGTCCACATGTTCTTATTGTTCACCTCCCACTTAAAAGTGAGAACATGTGGTGATTGGCTTTCTGTTTCTCTGTTAGTTTGCTGAGGATAATGGCTTCCAGCCTCTATCCCTGCCCCTGCAAAGGACATGATCTCTTTCCTTTTAATGACTGCATAGTATTCTATGGTGTATAGATGCCACATCTTCTTTATCCAGTCTATCATTGATGGGCATTTGGGTTGATTCCATTTCTTCGCTATTGTGAATAGTGCTGCAGTAAACATACGTGTGCATGTATCTTTATAAAAGAATGATTTATATTCCTTTGGGTATATACCCAGTAATGGAATTTTTGGGTAAAATGCTATTTCTAGTTCTAGGTCTTTGAGGAATCACCACACTGTCTTCCACAATGGTTGAACTAAGTTACATTCCCACCAATAGTGTAAAAGTGTTCCTATTTCTCCACAACTATGCCAGCAGCTGTTGTTTCTTGACTTTTTAATAATTGCCATTCTGACTGGCATGAGATGGTGTCTCACTGTGGTTCTAACTTGCATTTCTCTAATGATTAGTGATGTTGAGTTAGACAGTTAGACTTTCTCTCTTCTTATTTGAACACACTTTATTTTTTTCTCTTGTCTGATTGCTCTGGCCAGAACTTCCAATACTATGTGGAATAGGCATGGTGAGAGACGGCATTCTTGACTTGTGCCAGTTTTCATATGATCTTCATATGTTTCTTGGCCACATAAATGTCTCCTTTTGAGAACTGTCTGTTATGTTCTCTGCTGACTTTTTAATGGGGTTGTTTTTTATTGTAAATTCGTTTAAGTTCCTTGTTAAAAAAATTTAACAATAAATTTGTTCCTTAAGTAAATTTTTTAAGATTCTGGATATTAGATCTTTGTCAGATGGACAAACTGCAAAATTTTTCTTCCATTCTGTAGGTTGTCTTCTGGCCACTCTGATGACAGTTTCTTTTGCTGTGCAGAAGCTCTTTAATTAGATCCAATTTGTCAATTTTGCTTTTTTTGCAATTGTTTCTGATGTTTCATCATAAAATTTTTGCCCGTGCCTATGTCCTGAATGGTTTTCCCTAGATTTTCTTCTAGGGTTTTTATAGTTTTGGGTCTTACATTTAAGTCTTTAATCCATCTTGAGTTAATATTTGAATAAAGTGTAAGGAAGAAATTCAGTTTCAGATTTCTGCATGTGGCTAGTCAGTTTTCCCAGTACCATTTATTAAATAGGGAATTCTTTTCCTATTGCTTGTTTATCTCAGGTTTGATGAAGATCAGATGGTTGTAGATGTATGGTCTTATTTCTGAGATCTCTATTCTGTTCCATTGGTCTATGCATCTGTTTTTGTACCAGTACCATGCTGTTTTGGTTACTGTATCCTTGTAATATAGTTTGAAGTCAGGTAATGTGATGCCTCCAGTCTCATTGTTTCTTCTTAGGATTGTCTTGGCTATTCAAGACTTTTTTTGGTTCCATATGAATTTTAAAGTAGTTTTCTAATTCTGTGAAGAATGTAAATGGTAGTTTAATGGGAATAGCATTAAATCTATAAATTGGGCAGTATAGCCATTTTCACAATATTAATTCTTCCTATCCATGAGCATGAAAATGTTTTTCTATTTGTTTTTGTCTTCTCTTATTTCATTGAGCAGTGGTTTTAGTTCTCTTTGAAGAGGTTCTTCTCTTCCCTTGTTAGTTGTATTCCTAAGTATTTTATTCTTTTTACAGCAATTGTGAATTACAAAGTTCATTCATAATTCGGCTCTCTGCTTGTCTATTGTTGGTGTATAGGAATGCCTGTGATTTTTGTGCATTAATTTGTATCCTGAGACTTTGTTGAAGGTTAACAAGCTTTTGGGCTGTGACAATGACATTTTCTAGACATAAGATCATGTCGCCTGCAAACTTAGACAGTTGGACTTTCTCTCTTCCTATTTGAATACACTT
>NW_012098555.1:176456-182228 GCF_000951045.1 Mandrillus leucophaeus | reverse complement strand
CTTTTGAGAACTGTCTGTTATGTTCTCTGCTGACTTTTTAATGGGGTTGTTTTTTATTGTAAATTCGTTTAAGTTCCTTGTTAAAAAAATTTAACAATAAATTTGTTCCTTAAGTAAATTTTTTAAGATTCTGGATATTAGATCTTTGTCAGATGGACAAACTGCAAAATTTTTCTTCCATTCTGTAGGTTGTCTTCTGGCCACTCTGATGACAGTTTCTTTTGCTGTGCAGAAGCTCTTTAATTAGATCCAATTTGTCAATTTTGCTTTTTTTGCAATTGTTTCTGATGTTTCATCATAAAATTTTTGCCCGTGCCTATGTCCTGAATGGTTTTCCCTAGATTTTCTTCTAGGGTTTTTATAGTTTTGGGTCTTACATTTAAGTCTTTAATCCATCTTGAGTTAATATTTGAATAAAGTGTAAGGAAGAAATTCAGTTTCAGATTTCTGCATGTGGCTAGTCAGTTTTCCCAGTACCATTTATTAAATAGGGAATTCTTTTCCTATTGCTTGTTTATCTCAGGTTTGATGAAGATCAGATGGTTGTAGATGTATGGTCTTATTTCTGAGATCTCTATTCTGTTCCATTGGTCTATGCATCTGTTTTTGTACCAGTACCATGCTGTTTTGGTTACTGTATCCTTGTAATATAGTTTGAAGTCAGGTAATGTGATGCCTCCAGTCTCATTGTTTCTTCTTAGGATTGTCTTGGCTATTCAAGACTTTTTTTGGTTCCATATGAATTTTAAAGTAGTTTTCTAATTCTGTGAAGAATGTAAATGGTAGTTTAATGGGAATAGCATTAAATCTATAAATTGGGCAGTATAGCCATTTTCACAATATTAATTCTTCCTATCCATGAGCATGAAAATGTTTTTCTATTTGTTTTTGTCTTCTCTTATTTCATTGAGCAGTGGTTTTAGTTCTCTTTGAAGAGGTTCTTCTCTTCCCTTGTTAGTTGTATTCCTAAGTATTTTATTCTTTTTACAGCAATTGTGAATTACAAAGTTCATTCATAATTCGGCTCTCTGCTTGTCTATTGTTGGTGTATAGGAATGCCTGTGATTTTTGTGCATTAATTTGTATCCTGAGACTTTGTTGAAGGTTAACAAGCTTTTGGGCTGTGACAATGACATTTTCTAGACATAAGATCATGTCGCCTGCAAACTTAGACAGTTGGACTTTCTCTCTTCCTATTTGAATACACTTTATTTCTTTCTCTTGTCTGATTGCTCTGGTCAAACTTTCAATACTGTGTGGAATAGGCACGGTGACAGAGGGCATTCTTGACTTGTACTGGTTTCAAGGAGAATGCTTCCAGCTTTTGCCCATTCAGTATGATACTGGCGGTGAGTTTGTCATAAATGGCTTATTATTTTGCGATATGTTTCAGCAATACCTAGTTCATTGAGAGTTTTTAACATAAAGGAGTGTTGAATTTTATAAAGGCCTTTTCTATATCTATTGAGATAATCATGTGGTTTTTGTCTTTAGTTCTGTTTATGTAATGATTTACATTTATTGATTTGCATATGTTGAACCAGTTTTGCATCCTGGGGCAAAGGCGACTTGTTCCTGATGGATAATCTGTTTTTTAGTTTTGTTTTTGTTTTTGTTTTTTGTTGTTGTTTTGAGATAGAGTTTCACTTTGTCACCCAGGCTGGAGTTCAGTGGCATGATCTCAGCTTACTGCCACCTCCGCCTCCTGGGTTCAAGCAATTCTCCTGCCTCAGCTTCCCAAGTAGCTGGAATACAGGCAAGTGTCACCAGGCCTCGCTAATTTTTGTATTTTTAGTAGAGAAAAGGATTTTGCCATGTTGGCCAGGCTGGTCTCGAACTCCTGACCTCAGGTGATCCACCCCCATTCAGCCTCCCAAAGTGCTGGGATTACAGGAGTGAGCCACTACACCTGTCCATGGTGGACAATCTTTATTATTATTATTATTATTATTATTATTATTCTTTAAGTTCTGGGGTACATGTGCAGAATGTGCAGTTTTGTTACATAGGTATACATGTGCCATGATGGTTTGCTGCACCCATCAACCCATCACCTACATTAGGTATTTCTCCTAATGCTATCCCTCCCCTAGCCCCCAACCCCTCAGTGGGCCCCAGTGTGTGATTTTCCCCTCCCTGTGTCCATGTGTTCTCATTGTTCACCTCCCACTTATGAGTGAGAACATGTGATGTTTGCTTTTCTGTTCTTGTGTTAGTCTGCTGAGAAAGATGGTTTCCAGCTTCATCCATGTCCCTGCAAAGGACATGAGCTCATTCTTTTTTATGGCTGCATAGTATTCCATGGTACATATGTGCCACATTTTCTTTATCCAGTCTATCACTGATGGGCATTTGGGTTGGTTTCAAGTCTTTGCTATTGTGAATAGTGCTGTAATAAACATATGTGTGCATGTGTCTTTATAGTAGAATGATTTATGATCCTTTGGGTATATACCCAGTAATGGGATTGCTGGGACAAATGGTATTTCTAGTTCTAGATCATGAATGCATGATTCAGTTTTTAGTGATGCAATGTCTAACATCAAAAATCAGCCAAGAAACTTTAGATTCCTCTAGATTCTAGAGGAATTGTCACACTGTCTTTCACAATGGTTAAACTAATTTACACTCCCACCAATAGTGTAGAAGCATTCCTATTTCTCCACGTCCTCTCCAGCATCTACTGAATTCTGTTTGCCAGTATTTTATTGAGGATTTTTGCATCAGTGTTCATCAGGGATGCTGGCCACAAAAAAAAAAAAAAAAAAAAAGAAAAGAAAAGAAAGAAAAAAAAAAGTTTTATTTTTTTGTTGTATCTCTGCCAGGTTTTGGTATCAGGATGATGCTGGCCTCATACAATGAGTTAGGGAGATGTCCCTACTTTTCAATTGTTTGGAATAGTTTCTGAAGAAATGGTACCTGCTCCTCTTTGTACCTATGGTAGAAGTCAGCTATATGTCTGTGTGGTCCTGGGCTTTTTTTGGTTGCTAGGCTATTTATTACTGCCTCAATTTCAGAACTTGTTATTGGTCTTTTCAGGGATTCAACTTCTTCCTGGTTTAGTTTTTGGAGGGTGTATATTTTCAGGAATTCGTTGATTTCTTCGGGATTTTCTAGTTTATGTGCATAGAGGATGTTTATAATATTCTCTGATGGTTGTATTTCTGTAGGGTCAGTGGTGATTTCCCCTTTATCCTTTTTTATTATGTCTAACTGATTCTTCTCTCATTTCTTCTTTATTAGTCTAGCTAGCAGTCTATCTATTTTGTTATTTTCTTCAAAAAAAAACAGCTCCTGGATTCACTGATGTTTTTCAAGGATTATTAATGTCTCTATCTCCTTCAGTTCCATTCTGATCTTGGTTATTTCTTGTCTTCTGCTTGCTTTTGGGTTTGTTTGCTCTTGATTCGTTAGTCCTTTTAGTTGTGATGTTAGGGTGTTGATTTGAGATCTTTCTAGCTTTTTGATGTGGGCAGTTAGTGCTATAAAATTCCCTAACACCGCTTCAGCTAAGTCCCAGAGACTCTGGTACATTGTCCCTTTGTTCTCAGTGGTTTCAAAGAACTTATTTATTTCTGCCTTAATTTCATTATTTACCCAGTAGTCATTCAGGAGCAGATTGTTCAATTTCCATGTAGTTGTGTGGTTTTGAGTGAGTTTCTTAATCTTTAGTTCTAAATTGATTGTGCTGTGGTCTGAGAGATGGTTATGATTTCAGTTTCTTGCATTTGCTGTGGAGTGTTTTACTTCCAATTATGTGATATATTTTAGAGTGTCATGTGGTGCCAAGATGAATGTATATTCTGTTGTTTTGGGGTGTAGAATTCTGTAGATATCTATCAGGTCCACTTCATCCAGAGCTGAGTTCAAATCCTGAATAACCTTGTTGATGTTCTGTCTTGATATGTCTAATATTGTCAGTGGGGTGTTAAAGTCCCCCACTATTATTGTGTGGGAGTCTAAGTATCTTTGTAGGGTCTAAGAACTTGTTTTGTGAATCTGGGTGCTCCTGTATTGAGTACATATATATTTTGGACAGTTAGCTTTTCTTGCTGAATTGATCTTGTTACCTTATGTAATGCCCTTGTTTGTCTTTTTTGATCTTTGTTGGTTTTTTGATCTTTGTCTGTTTTTTCAGAAACTAGAATTGCAACCCCTGCTTTTTTCTGCTTTCCATTTGCTTGGTAAAGTTTCCTCCATCCCTTTATTTTGAGCCTATGTGTGTCTTTGCATGTGAAATGGGTCTCTTGAACACAGCACACCGATAGGTCTCTTAGTCATAAATTCTTTCTTAAGGCCAATATCCACAGTGGTGTTTCCTAGGTTTTCTTCTAAGATTCTTACAGTTTGTGGTCTTACATTTATTTCTTTAATGCATCTTGATTTAATTTTTGTATATGGTGAAAGTAAGGGTTCTGTTTCAATCTTCTGCATATTATCCCAGAACCATTTATTGAATACAGTCCTTTTCCCCCTTGTTGCAATCTTTTCTCTTCCTTGCACATTGTTTTACCCTTCCACTTGGATTATCTTTGGTTACATTCAGATTTTACAAGTCTACTAAAAATGTCTTTAGTTTTTCCTCAATTTTGTCATCTACTGAGCAAACCCACACAAAAATATTTCATCTGCAAAATATGCATTTTGGAACTTTTCAAATCAAACAGCAGTTATTCTCAATTGAGCAAAGTTTATGTGATGAGTTATACATGTGTACGTGTGTGTGTATCAAGTAGTATCAATTCATATTCAGTTATTTGCATAAACATATTTATTATTGTCTTAATTATTCACTTGTTTTGCATGCCCCAAATAACATGTTTTGGTGGCAATATTTGTATTCTGCATAAATGTTTCCCATAATATTCAAATTTTGCTACAATTCCTGCCAAATGCAAAAGTTCTCATAATCATGCTCATCAAGTTTCCTGGCTGATCTTTGATGTTAGACATTGCATCACTAAAAACTGAATCAGGAATTCAAATGCCACATGGCATTATTTTCCTCATTTACATATAGTTTCTTCATTGCAGCACTGGTAATTATAAATATTTAAAATCAGAATACAATTAGAAATATTTAATTTAATATATCCCCCTTTCTTCATGTTTATCTGAAATACATGAAAAACCTGCCACTCTTGAGTCCATTCTGTTCTGTCTGCAAAGAGTTTAAAACATAGACAAAATGAAAAATCATTTGAAATAGGATGAAGTAAAAAGATTCTAATCATTTATTTGCCATTTGAAATTTTTATATAATATTCATTTCCAAAACTTCCTACCATCTGGAAAGTTAGAATTTCTTGCTGGAGATCAATAATTTTCAAAAAGAGAGTAATTGAAGTAGTCAAATTACAAAATCATATGCTTAGATTTGCAAAATCTATAGTCAGTTTTAATAATTCTTGAGTTTTTTTCTGTTTTAGTTTTTAGTGAAATTTGTCAGTCATATTTTATGTTTCTAAGATCTATATAACTGAAACTAAAACTTTTTTTCTTTTTCCCTGGCATTCTATATTTTTCTCCCTAAATTTTTTGTTTGATGCAAATTTTTTTTTAATTTTTAATTATTTTTCTAATATCTTTCCATGCTCTATGGTTGATCTTGATTATGGCACCTATTATTATTTTATTACATTCTTTTTGGAACTCTTAAAATTTGTATCATTTAAGATATCATGTAGGCACAGAAAGGAACAACAAACACAGGTGCCTTCTTGAGGGTGGAGGTTAAGAAGAGGGAGAGGATCCAAAAAAAAAAAAAAAAAA
>NW_012098555.1:172009-175992 GCF_000951045.1 Mandrillus leucophaeus | reverse complement strand
CTTAGTGGTGATTTCTGAGATTTTGGGGCACTCATAACTCACACAGTGTATGCTATACCAATGTGTAGTCGTTTATCCCACACCACCCACCACCCTTACCCCCAAGTCCCCTAATTCCAATGTATCATTTTTATGCCTTTGCATCCTCATAGCTTAACTCTGACATAGAGTGAGAACATGCAATGTTTGGTTTTCAATTCCAGAGTTATTTCTCTTAGAATCATAGTCTCCAAATTCATCCAGATTGCTGTGAGTGCAATTATTTTGTTCCTTTATATGGCTGAGTAGTATTCCATGGTGTGTGTGTGTGTATATATAACATTTTCTTTATCCACTTGTTGATTAATGGACATTTGGGATGGTGCTACATTTTTGCAATTGCAAATTGTGCTGCTATAAACATGCATGTGCAAGTATCTTTTTTGTATAATGACTTCTTTTCTTCTGGGTAGATACCCAGGAGTAAGATTGCTAGATCAAATGGGAAATCCACTTTTTGTTCTTTAAGAAATATCCACACTATTTTCCACAGTGGTTGCACTAGTTTACATTTCCACCAACAGTGTAAAAGTAGTTTATTCTTGTTTCTCTTGTTCCTTGAAATGTGACTTTAGGTTGCCTATTTGTACTCTTTTAGACTTTTTGATGTAGGCATTCAATGCTATGAACTTTCCTCTTAGTGCTGCTTTTGCTGTGTCCCAAAGGTTTTAATAGATTCTGTCACTATAATCATTCAGTTCAAATAATTCTTTGATTTCCATCTGATTTCATTGTTAACACAACAATCATTCAGGAGCAGATGATTTAATTTCCATGTATTTGCATGGTTTTGAGTATTCCTATTGGAGTTGATTTCCATTTTTATTCCTCTGTGATCTGAGAGAATACTTGATATAATTTCAATTTTCTTATATGTTTAGAGGCTTGTTTTGTGGCCCATCATATGATCTATCTTGGAGAATATTCCACGTGCTGATGAATAGAATGTATATTCTGCAGTTGGACAGAATGTATTTGCAAATACCTGTTAAGTTCATTTGTTCTAGGGTATATTTTAAGTCCATTGTCTCTTTGTTGACTTTCTGTCTTGATGACCTGTCTAGTGCTTTCACTAGTATTGAAAGTACTCCACTACTATTGTATTGCTGTCTATCTTATTTCTTAGGACTAGTAGCAATTGTTTTACAGGGAGCTCCAGTGTTAGGTGCATATGTATTTAGGATTGTAATATTTTCCTATTGGGCAGTCCTTTTATTATTATGTAATGTCCTTCTTTGTCTTTCTAACTGTTGTTGCTTTAATGTCTATTTTTTCTGATATAAGAATAGCTACTCTTACTTGTGTTTGGTGTCCATTTGCATGGAATGTCATTTTCCACCTCTTTATCTTAAGTTTGTATGAGTTCTTATGTGTTAGGTGAATCTCATGAAGACAGCAGATACTTGGCTGGTAAATTCTTACTCATTCTGCCATCCTGTATCTTTTAAGAGGAGGATTTAGGCCATTTACATTCAATATTTGTATTGAGAAATGAGGTACTATTCTATTCATTGTGCTAGCTGATGCCTGAATACCTTTTTATTGTTGTTTTTCATTGTGTTTTTGTTTTATAGGTACGAAATTTATGCTTTAAGGAGGTTCTATTTGGTGTATTTTGAGAATTTGTTTAAAGATGTAGAGCCTCTTTAGCAGTTCTTGTAGTGCTGGCTTGGTAGTGGCAAATTCTCTCAACATTTGTTTGTCTGAAACATACTATATCTTTCCTTCATTTATGAAGCTTAGTTTCACTGGATACAAAATTGTTGGCTGATAATTGTTTTGTTAGAGGAGGCTAAAGATAGAACTCCAATCTCTTCTAACTTGTAGGGTTTCTACTGAGAAATCTGCTGTTAATCTGATAGGTTTTCCTTTACAGGTTACCTGATGCTTTTGCCTCACATTTCTTAAGATTCTTTCTGTCGTCTTGATTTTAGATAACGTGATTACTATGTGTCTAGGTGATGATGTTTTTACAATGTGTTTCCTTATTGTTCTTTGACTTCTTGTATTTGGATCTCTAGATTTCTAGCAAGGCCAGGGAAGTTTTCCTCAATTATTCCCTCAAATATGTTTGTCAAACTTTTAGATTTCTTTTCTTCCTTGGGAAGACCATTTCTTAGGTTTGGTTGTTTAACATAATCCCAAACTTCTTAGAGGCTTTGTTCATTTTTTAAAATTACTTTGTCTTTATCTTTGTCAAATTGGGTTAATTCTAAAGCCTTGTCTTCAAGCTCCAAAGTATTTTCTTCTACTTGTTCGATTCTATTGCTCAAACTTTCCAGTGTATTTTGCATTTCTCTAAGTGTATCCCTCATTTCCAGAAGTTGTGATTGTTTTCTATTTATGCTATCTATTTCCCTGCAATTTTTTCCATCCATATTCTGTATCATTTCTTTTAATTTATTTAAGGTGGTATTCACCTTTCTCTGGTGCCTCCTTGAGTAGCTTAATGATTGACTTTCCAAATTCTTTTTCCAGCAATTCAGAGATTTCTTCTTGGTTTGGATCCATTGCTGGCGAGCTAGTGTGATGTTTTGGGGGTGTTAAGGAACGTTGTTTTGTCATATTACCAGAATTGGTTTTCTGGTTCCTTCTCATTTGGGTAGACTATGTCAGAGGAAACACTGGGGCTCAAGGACGGTTGCTCAGATTCTTTGGTCGCACAGAGTGCTCCCCTGATGTGGTGCTCTCCCCCTTCCCCTGTGGATGAGGTTTCCTGAGAGTCAAACTGCAGTGATTGTTACTTGTTTTCTGGGTCTAGCCACCCAGCAGAGCCACCAGGCTCTACGCTAGTACTGGGGAGTGTCTGCAAGGAGTCCTGTGATGCAATCTCTCTTCAGGTTTGTCAGCCATGCATACCAGCACCTGCTCTAGTGAAGGCAGCAGGGAAGTGAAGTCGACTCTGTGAAGGTCCTTGGTTGTATTTTTGTTTAGTGCATTGGCTTTCTGTTGCTTGGCCTACAGCTCAGAGGTGGTGCTTTCACGAGAGTATCAGCTGTGGTCTTGTAAGGGAGGATACAATCTTGTCCTAGGGTGCCCTAAATAAGTATTCAGGTTTCTCAGGCAGTGGGTGGGGCCATAGAGCTCCCAAGAGATCATGTCCTTTGTCTTTGGCCACCAGGGTAGGCAAGGAAGACCATCAGGTGGGGGCAGGGTGTCTGAGCTCAGACTCTCCTTGGGCAGGGTTTGCTGCTGCTGTGGAGGATTGGGTGTGGTTCTCAGGTTGATGGAGTTATGTTCCCAGGGGAATTATGACCTCCTCTGATGCATCATACAGGTTGCCAGGGAAGTGAGGGAAAGCCAGCAGTGACAGGTCTCACCCAGCTCCCAGGCAGCCCAAAAGGCCAGTCTCACTCCCACTATGTCTCCCCTCAACAGCACCAAGTTTGTTTCCACACAGCTGGTGAGCAGGCCTGAGACCTTTCCTCAGGCTATAAGCCTCCCCACTGAGAATGCAAGGAGAGCTTTCAGGTTTCACACCTCCTCACCTGCCACGGTTTCCTCCCCAAGAACCCCTGAAAGACAAAGTCAAGAATGGATTCCTAGAACCAAGAATGTCCACAGGGCTCTTGATGCTGCTTCCGCTACCCCAGGGGAACCTGGACCTTCAGGTTCCCCAGTGAGGATGTGTATTCAGGGATGGACATTCCCCCTCTCACCCTTTGAGTACTCACAGTTTTTCAGCCATGTCACAGAGCCTGTTGCAGCAAGCAGCTTCCTTCAAAGGGTCTGTGGATTATCGTAGCTTTCCTGGTATGTCCCTACAGTAGTTCTTGCAGCAAAATTTATGATGTAAGTCTCCTCATGCTGCTCTATCTGTCTGAGTAGGATAGAGTTCTGCCTCCTATATGCCATTTTTCCTGATTGTCATTGTCAATACCATCTCCAAAGAGAGTTTTGGGCAAACATTTTCATTTTTCAGTATTTTAATACTTTATAGATTA
>NW_012098555.1:167411-170279 GCF_000951045.1 Mandrillus leucophaeus | reverse complement strand
ATTGTTTTCTATTTATGCTATCTATTTCCCTGCAATTTTTTCCATCCATATTCTGTATCATTTCTTTTAATTTATTTAAGGTGGTATTCACCTTTCTCTGGTGCCTCCTTGAGTAGCTTAATGATTGACTTTCCAAATTCTTTTTCCAGCAATTCAGAGATTTCTTCTTGGTTTGGATCCATTGCTGGTGAGCTAGTGTGATGTTTTGGGGGTGTTAAGGAACGTTGTTTTGTCATATTACCAGAATTGGTTTTCTGGTTCCTTCTCATTTGGGTAGACTATGTCAGAGGAAACACTGGGGCTCAAGGACGGTTGCTCAGATTCTTTGGTCGCACAGAGTGCTCCCCTGATGTGGTGCTCTCCCCTTTCCCCTGTGGATGAGGTTTCCTGAGAGTCAAACTGCAGTGATTGTTACTTGTTTTCTGGGTCTAGCCACCCAGCAGAGCCACCAGGCTCTACGCTAGTACTGGGGAGTGTCTGCAAGGAGTCCTGTGATGCAATCTCTCTTCAGGTTTGTCAGCCATGCATACCAGCACCTGCTCTAGTGAAGGCAGCAGGGAAGTGAAGTCGACTCTGTGAAGGTCCTTGGTTGTATTTTTGTTTAGTGCATTGGCTTTCTGTTGCTTGGCCTACAGCTCAGAGGTGGTGCTTTCAAGAGAGTATCAGCTGTGGTCTTGTAAGGGAGGATACAATCTTGTCCTAGGGTGCCCTAAATAAGTATTCAGGTTTCTCAGGCAGTGGGTGGGGCCATAGAGCTCCCAAGAGATCATGTCCTTTGTCTTTGGCCACCAGGGTAGGCAAGGAAGACCATCAGGTGGGGGCAGGGTGTCTGAGCTCAGACTCTCCTTGGGCAGGGTTTGCTGCTGCTGTGGAGGATTGGGTGTGGTTCTCAGGTTGATGGAGTTATGTTCCCAGGGGAATTATGACCTCCTCTGATGCATCATACAGGTTGCCAGGGAAGTGAGGGAAAGCCAGCAGTGACAGGTCTCACCCAGCTCCCAGGCAGCCCAAAAGGCCAGTCTCACTCCCACTATGTCTCCCCTCAACAGCACCAAGTTTGTTTCCATGCAGCTGGTGAGCAGGCCTGAGACCTTTCCTCAGGCTATAAGCCTCCCCACTGAGAATGCAAGGAGAGCTTTCAGGTTTCACACCTCCCCACCTGCCACGGTTTCCTCCCCAAGAACCCCTGAAAGACAAAGTCAAGAATGGATTCCTAGAACCAAGAATGTCCACAGGGCTTTTGATGCTGCTTCCTCTACCCCAGGGGAACCTGGACCTTCAGGTTCCCCAGTGAGGATGTGTATTCAGGGATGGACATTCCCCCTCTCACCCTTTGAGTACTCACAGTTTTTCAGCCATGTCACAGAGCCTGTTGCAGCAAGCAGCTTCCTTCAAAGGGTCTGTGGATTATCGTAGCTTTCCTGGTATGTCCCTACAGTAGTTCTTGCAGCAAAATTTATGATGTAAGTCTCCTCATGCTGCTCTATCTGTCTGAGTAGGATAGAGTTCTGCCTCCTATATGCCATTTTTCCTGATTGTCATTGTCAATACCATCTCCAAAGAGAGTTTTGGGCAAACATTTTCATTTTTCAGTATTTTAATACTTTATAGATTATATTTTAATACGCTACTTAAATTTAGTATTCTAAATATGCATAATTTTAGTAATTTGATAAATACCATTTATTCATCTAACAAATGTTTACTGGACACCTACCATGTGCCAGGGTACTGTTCCAGGTGATACATTCTAGGTATTCTAGGTGATTACATTAAGACCACAAATTTTAATATGATTTTACTTAAGCCATAGCTTAGGAAAATCAGAACATCAAAATTAGATCATTTGAATTTCATCACTTTGGACTTTTTCTACTAATATTTATATTTCTGTAAAACTTACAAGTCCCAGAGAGCAAGATCATCATCTGTCAACCTTTAAATATTTCACACCCTGTCTGCCATGATACCAGAAAACTAAACTAGGTGAATAGCTCACCCATCCTGTCTCCATTTGCTGGGCCTCTGAACCACTGTGAAATATGTGACTATGAACATTCTGGCACAGTTTCCTATTGTACATTTCCTATTGAATACATGTTTATAGATTCTTTTGTGTCATACAGTATGTGATTATTAAATTTTAAGGGATAATGCCAAACCATTTGCAAAATTCATTGCACCATTTAAACCTCTCACCAACAAGGTATAAGACAGCTGGTGAACACACATCTCTTGATATTGCTTTTAACATTGCCAATCAAATGAGTGTAAAAATTAATATCGATATTGTCTTGCTTTGCATTTCCTTGATCACTAAGGATGTTGAACACCTCTTCATATATTTATTGACGGCATGTATTTCCTCTTCAGTGAAATGCTTTTGCATATATTTTATTTTTTAAATTGAGTTGTTTGTGCTTTATTTATTGGTTGGTAGAAGTTCTTTAGCTATTCTTGATACTAATATGTTGTTGGTCATATGTAACAAGAATACCCTTTTCTAATTTATATAATCTTGTCACACAAATGATGTCCTGATAAATCTTCTTACTTTTAACATTGCAATATTTATCAATATTTTCTTTAAGTGTTTCTTTATTTTAAGAAAATATTCCCTACCCCAAGATTTTTAAAAATATCTACCTTTATTTTTAATCATTGTTTTTGAAATTTAAGTATTTAATCCATCTAGAATTTACTTTTGTGAATGGTTTGAGGTAGGAGTTCAATGTAACCTTTTAAAACACAGATAGCTAATTTTCCAGTCCACGTATTGATCAGTTTTACTTTCTCCTATGATCTACAATGCTACTTCTGTCATATATCAATATTCATAAATGCATAGGTGTATTCCACTTACCTAAT
>NW_012098555.1:166992-167361 GCF_000951045.1 Mandrillus leucophaeus | reverse complement strand
CTAATTTATATAATCTTGTCACTTACACAAATGATGTCCTGATAAATCTTCTTACTTTTAACATTGCAATATTTATCAATATTTTCTTTAAGTGTTTCTTTATTTTAAGAAAATATTTCCTACCCCAAGATTTTAAAAAATATCTACCTTTATTTTTAATCATTGTTTTTGAAATTTAAGTATTTAATCCATCTAGAATTTACTTTTGTGTATGGTTTGAGGTAGGAGTTCAATGTAACCTTTTAAAATACAGACAGCTAATTTTCCAGTCCATGTATTGATCAGTTTTACTTTCTCCTATGATCTACAATGCTACTTCTGTCATATATCAATATTCATAAATGCATAGGTGTATTCCACTTACCTAAT
>NW_012098555.1:165021-165991 GCF_000951045.1 Mandrillus leucophaeus | reverse complement strand
GGCAAATTTAATATGATTTTCTCTAATACATTAATCTCATAATTACTTTGATAAATACCCTTATCATTTCTAATAATTTTAGTTTTTTAAGATATTCTATATAACTGAATATGGCATGTATAGCAATATAGTATTCTTCTTCAACCATCTATTGTAAAAATTTGTCATGTTTTCCTAGAATTTCCACTATAAAATAGAATGGAAGTGGTGATTATGTGATTTTTTTTTTGCATATTTCCATATTTCCATATCTTTTGTTTTTTCTCAAGTAGTATAAAAAGTGTAACTTAAAAAATAGAATCAATTTTTCAGGAAAACAAAGTTATCTTCTAACACTAATTTTCTAATAATGATTTTTGTGAATTGTGGTTAGTTTTTTAATCAAATGCTTTTTCTGCATCAACTGAGTTGATCATATGATTTTTCTTTTTTATATGTTAACATGAATTATATTTATGTATTTTGTAAAACAAAACTGTTCCTTTACGCGTAAAATATACCTAACATAATTGGAGTATATCTTTTTTTCATACACATTGAATAATGTTAATATTTTCTTTGTGGATTTTGTTATATATGTATGATTAAAATGTGTATGTAATTTTTTTCTCCTAATAATTTTGATTTTAGTAAATGAATTGGAGAATGGGGCAAATAACTTTTCTGCCTCTTTGTTGTTTAGAAAATTTGATTAAAAATTGGGATGAAGTGCTGATTGAACAAGTATAGTTCAGATGTCTGCGAGCAGTTAAGAATAAAGAAAAAATGATGGGAAGGTTCCTGTGGCTATCAAAGCTCTGCAAGATTAAAAGGAGAGGCAGAAATGGAAGCTACTCTCTTAGGAGCAAGAGAAGTGGAGGGTTTTTCCAATGTCCCTGCTTTCAGTGTGCTTCCTGAGGGCTGGTTTCTGTTTCACTTTACCTGGAGCACTGGTGGAACTTTCACAGTTTGGCAGTTGGGGGTGGGGGTG
>NW_012098555.1:161157-163931 GCF_000951045.1 Mandrillus leucophaeus | reverse complement strand
CATATTAATCTTAGTCTTTGAGTTTTCCTTATAATTTTTTGTGTATTTCTTCTTGTTATTATGCAAATTAATTTGTGCTAGTAAAGTGTTTGAAATTGTAAAAGTATTAAATGAATATTTGTTAAATGAGTGAACTAATTAAGATATAGTTAAATCATATGCATATTAATTAATCCACTATCAATAAAAAGCAATTAGTTTTTTCATAGGAGAAACTTGTATTTCCCTAATCTACTCAGTATGTTTGCATTTTAGCTCTTTATTGCTTAGCATTCTACTTCTTTTCCAAATTGCATTCAAGCTTGTTTACCAGGATGACAGCAAATGCTGTTTATTTAACCTGGAAACTCAAAATACATATTCTTGAGCTCCAAATTGCACAGGACAATTTTAAAAAGAAACAAACTAAACTAAAGCTGTGCATATGAAGCTAAAATGGTAATATGAATACAAATTCTGGCTTTAATTAGTGGTACTGTTGTGGGTGAATAGTATTTTTTTAAGTCATTGGTAATGTAGAGAATGAGACTAACAGGTATCTCTTTCAGTTAACTTTTTAGGTTAATAAGGTACCCCTTTATTAAATTATGTAGACTACTACAGAGATTTTCCATGCAAAGGGAAATAAACCATTTAGCTATTTAACCAGAGACTTATTTTTCTAGTTGACTTGTAGATAATGTTTTCTAAAAGAAAAATAAAATTTTACTATCAGGTAGCATGGGAGACTCATATTTTACTCTATTTCTTTGTTGTTGTTGGTCATTATCAACCAAGCTAGATATGCAAGGTAGTTCCACAGTGACACTAACAGAATCTACAAAGCCAGCATCAGTTTTCCAGCCATATTTCATATACAATATTTATTTAATTTCAAAATAAATATATAATTTCATAAGTGTAATACTGGATACATAAACCTACTAGAGACCCGGCATCTCAAATAACGTGGATGGACTTAAAATAGGCAGAACAGGATATCAGTCCTTCCCAAAATGTTAAAACCAGATGCTAACAACATAACTGGCTCCCAGGCCCTAGGGTAACACTTTTGGAAAATTATTTTGGACACCAGACATATCGATATAAGAGTCCTATTAAGAGCAGCTGGAAAAAATAACAGTCATCATTGCAGCTACAGGATAGTCAATTACTTGCTTACAACTGATTAGAATGACACTTCTATGTGATTGTTTTAGGGCCTCTCTTTTATTTCATTTTCCCAAAATTGGCAAATTGTAAGATTGCTGAGTTAGAAAAAATCACTGATGAGCAGGGGACAGAGAACGTTCACAAGCAAAAATAGGCATATCATTAATTGATAGTGAATTCAGTGACAACAATCATATCTATCTTTCTCCTACTTTCAGACATAACATTCAAGTCCTTTACAGCGAATATCCCATTTAATGCTCAAAAACCCTTTGAGATATATAAAATTAGCTCTTGTTTTTCAAAAATTTCCCTATTCATTCACTATAATGACTTGCATTTTTTTTTTTTTTTTTTTTACCAAAACTTCACTATCAAAGTCCAAAGGTCCCTAAACAAAATTGCATGTGCATATCGGCAAAGACATCTAAATTGGGTGTTCTTCCTGGTGAGAAAACATCAATCATATTGCAGTTTTATCTCTGCTGTTCTCCTGATGAGATTATGATGTATATTAAAGTTGTTTAAACCTTTTACATTATTACTATTTGTTCTCCACACTTTACTTTGAAGTTTATACTAAAACAGATTCCTGTTTGCTATGTCAGATGCCTGAGGGCACTATTAACAAGTTTCAATTTAGTTAGTCACTTTTCTATATTTATCATATTATTTTATTTTTTATTTGCATTGGAGTTCTTGTCCTTTGCAGTGTGAAAGGAAAACTCACAGTAATATTGTATACTGCACAGACGTATACTCACCAGTGAAGTAACTTCACTTTATTACTTGTTAAATAATTAGGTATGTTGTATTCTGACTGTTTTATGCTATCCAGAAATCATTTGTGGATTATGACTTTGATATTTTTAAATGTTTTAATAATACTTGGTTGGCATTTTGGGATGTGCTTAGAACTTATTATGATTTTTTTCCATTAAAAATAATGAAATACAGGCTCCTGCTATCTGGAAATTTGCTATTGCTCTTTTTAGGAATGAAAAAGTTTTGACTAATAAGAGATGTCTATACTTTCGTTATCTATACTTTCATTATGTCTATACTTTTCGTTATCAAAAATATACAGATGAAGAAGCAGATCTCCATGTTAGCTCGTTATTGATTTAACAAACATTTATTATGCACATTCTATGTGTCACTGACAAAGTAGTGAATAAATAAAGGTATCTACCCTCATTTAAGTGTCATTCTAGAGAATCCTGGAAAAATTTTTTTAAAACTGGCAAAAAGGAGTAAATCAGATTGGAGATTAAGAAATGATTAGTACTACAAAGAAAAATAAAGCAGAGAATGGAGGTGGGGGTGAATGGGTTAAAACAGAGGTGAGGGTTTTATTATTATTTTAATGACGGTCACAAGAGTTTTTATGGTTAAATAATTCTGAGCAAGTGATATATCAAAACTCAATTATTTTTCTCTGATTCTTGCCAGTTCTGGAAGTACTCACTGCAGAGACAAATGGAAACGAGTCCACTCTAGGAAGAAGAATAACTGGAAGCTTGCAAGTTTTTCTGAATGAGCTATGTAAACGTGACTTGGAAATGTGACTTCAGGAGAAAGAACCAGGTTTGACACAGTGAGCTAATCTTAAACAGGAACAG
>NW_012098555.1:158076-160194 GCF_000951045.1 Mandrillus leucophaeus | reverse complement strand
AATTTTAGACAATTCTATTAAATCTATTTCTCAGAGTAAAATGGGATAAGACAAAATGGAAATATATCATCAAGTCCTCAATAAATTAGGAAATGTACAAAATGGGCTAGAGGTAAGATTTTCTGATCAATAGCAGTTATTTTCCTGTTGTCAGCTCCTACCACTCTCAAATTCCTAACCCAACCTGAGGCAGCGGTGCCCCAAATTCCACCCCACATTTAACGAGTCACATTTAACGGAGAGGATAATGTTCAGCATCTTCAGTTCTGCTAATTTCACAAGAAGCAGGTGCTACTCTTGGGGAAGAGAAGTGACAGCCTCTCTAGGAATCCATTGCAGATAGTTTCCTTTTTAAAAAATGCAGGCCTATTTTGATCTCTGTGCCTCTATGTATTTCTGGTTGTTTTTCACTCTTATTGTCATGGGGGACTGAAACTACTGTTCATTCTATTCTTCTGTGTTCAATTCACAGATGATTAGGACTGTGTTTTGGGAAAACTTTGCCTCTCAGTTCCTTTGTTCAGAGCTGCCATAAGGAACAAGATAGACATTGATAAAGACAGGAAAGAAATCACAGATCCCTGTATCCTCTGCTTTGCTACTGTTAGTGATTTTTTCATCAGCATCATTTAAATGTGTGCATTTCTTCCCTATTTTAATGTTTTAAACAGTTCATCCCACTCCAGTCTTCTCTCATCCACATTCACAGCCAAAATTATTGAAATCATTCCTAATCCTCACTTCCTCACTTGTCATTCTCTATTCTACCCTTAGAATTCCCACAATGTTTTTCATTCCCACAATGTCACTGAAGCTGCTTCTTGAAAAGGCTGCCAATCACTACACATCCTAAACACAAAATATATTTTAGTTCTTCTCCTACTTAGCCTCTCAGCAGAATTGCACATCAATATTTGTTCAACATCAGTACTCTCTTCAGTTTCCATTAAACCACTGTCTACATCAGTCTTCATTCTTCCTCTGTGGCCCCTCTATTTCATTCGCCTCCTCTGCCTTTCTGGTGCTCATTCTAAGTGTCAGTGTTCCTGGGGTTCTGGGCCAGGTTATCATTTTTATTCACCTTCCCTAGACTCCTTTGCTGATTTCATTCACTTACATGGTTTCAATTGACCTCCATATCCCATTGACTCCAAAACTTATGGCACTAGCTAATATATCATTTTACTTTAGTGTTAGTAGATTGATCTATCTTTTAAGCATTTTTACTTAAACTATAGCACCACAAATTCATCATAAAATTAAATTACTCATTTTATGTTTCTCTTGTTGTATTTTCTCTTACGTATATTACTCACTATCTTACATCCATTTATCTAACTCTTAATAAAATCCTACCAAATCCTACAAAAATCTAACACATTACTTACATTTGACCATCTCTTTTAAAACAGTGTTCTCTAAACATTTTATTTCAAAACATTATTATATGTGTATACATTTATATGTTATAAAAATATGCAAAATTAAAAACATGGTTGAAATAAAATAAAAATAAATAGAAGTTCTAATGTTTCTTTTTTTGTCTGGCCCATTAGCCGCCCTTGTGTATCCCAGGAGTATATACCCCATACTTCAGAGACCACAGGTCTAGGTATCATCATGCTAGACTGCCTAGAATGTTGCAGCAGTGTTCTATCTTCATTTATGGCACTATAGACAGAAGAGTCATTCTCAAAAGAAAAAAAAAAACATGACTCCTGTTTAAAATCCTTCAGTAGCTTATCACTGCCTCAGGGGAAAAAACCTTAATTCAGTAACAAGATCCCTTTTGGTCTATTATCTCCCCTAGCCTGTATCTGGGCTTCTTCCCTGCACCCTGACTGCAATAAACCTTACAAATGTTACTCCCTTCTCTTAAAACCCACCTCTGACTTCACTGAGTTCACTCTTATATGCTGTTAAATATTTAGCTCAGAATTCATACCCAAAAAAACTTACCTAGACAGGGATAGGTGACCTTAATCTGTGCTTCCAAGCCATCCTAGGATTTCCTTTTTTCAAATCATAATTCATTTACTTGAAAATATAATCATCTGTTTCAGCCTGACTCTGGTACCACTCAAGACCATAGATTATTTGCTTCTGTATTTCATGCTT
>NW_012098555.1:152790-153731 GCF_000951045.1 Mandrillus leucophaeus | reverse complement strand
GGTTTAGGCATTAATTTATTAATTCAATAAATAATTGTTGCCCTCTATATGAAAGCTGCTTTGCAAGTGTTTTAAGCATTTGTTTTAGGTAATCATGCTATTGGCATTTTATAACTTCTGTTTCCATATTTTATTAATAAACTTTTTTTCGAGACAGGGTCTTGGTCTATTACCTAGCCCAGAGTGCAGTGGTATAATCATAGCTCACTGCAGCCTTGACCTTCTAGGTTCCCGTGATCCTCCTGTAGCTGGGACTACAGTCATGCACCACCACTCCTGGCTAATTTTCTTTATTTTTGTAGAGAGTAAGTCTCAATACATTACCTCGAATGGTCTTCAAGAGAGCCTCCCACCTTGGCCTCTCAAAGTTCTGAGATTACAGGTTGCACTGCCACACCCGGGGCTATTAGCAAATGTTCATCATCTCATTTCATTTCAATTTCATATTTTTAAATCTTTTGTTTCTACTTCTCTTAATCGAACATATATCTTTCAATTTTAATACATTTTTTTCTAATAGATCTCTCCTTCTGTATCCAGTGTCATGTTTTTCTAAATCAATTATCTACATCGTGTTTTACTTAGAAGACTGCATCCAATCACCCATAAAGTAGCTCCTATAAAATTTCAGGTCATTTAATAAAGGTCATGGGGTTCTACAGGCTATTACATTCATACATTTTTCACTTGACTTTTTTTTCCCCTCTCTCACTTAGAGGGACACTGAAGCTAATGTAGCCCTATAGTAAGTTTGAAACTTCATGTATACCTTATATACACTAATGTCCAACCAATGATAATTACCATGAAAATAAAAGAGCTATTAAGCCTAAACAGTTAGTAGTTAATCTGGCTTGACATTCTGTATCTATCAGTGAGTACTGTTTAATGCTTAGGGGAAGATGGAGAATACATTACATATATACACACACACACATATA
>NW_012098555.1:146612-151505 GCF_000951045.1 Mandrillus leucophaeus | reverse complement strand
AGTCAAGGAGCTTCTACTAGATTGTCCTTCAAGTCATATAATTTTTACTTTGAGTTACTCCAAATATGGCCTTTATATGTGCCCTTACCAAAATGATGAGCTGTAGCACGTAGAAGTGCTTAAGCAACATCTCTAATCATCTGTACGTAAGATGATCAGCTTCTGTATTTGTGCTGTAATCATTTGAGTTCCTTATTTCCTAAAGTGTGATAACACAATATTGTTTTACAGGTAAGCATTAATGAAACCTAATGCCTGAGAAACGTAAGTGAGCTTTTTTATTTAAAATAAAAATAAACTGGTAAAACACAGACCAAAACAAATTCAACCCCACTTCAAAGCAAATGTCACTGAACAGGATAATCACCACAAATATAGAGTATTCATATTCCATAGCATTTGGTGGTTGGAGTGGCTGGTGGGGAAGAAGGCAAGTATATTTTTTGGCATGTTTAGTATAATGAAATGGTAATTATATCAAGCAGTGGTCATTCTTTCCAAAAAAAATAGGATTATTTATTACTATACAATAAGAGTTATTCATTTAATTATTACTACAATTCCAATGATTGATACTATATCACTTTTTCAAGGAGCAAAATGAGTTTCAGAAAGACTTAACAATTTACCCCGTTGCCTAGTTTGCAAATGTATTCTAAAACTAGTACTTTTTTCAGTCAACCACATCGTTTTCTTGCCCAAAGTCTGTTAATAAACACTTCAGTGATGTTCTTCATGTGCACAATGTAAAGCATTAGATTGTTGGTAGGACTTCTGCGATAAAAAGGGATATTGAAAAGTTTCTTGAAATAAAAAAGAAAAAGTCATATTGGATTAATATCAGAAGCTATCATTAAACCGAAACTGATTAGGTCCCAGACACTATGCAAATCCCTTCATGATGTAACACATATAAAATATAGCACATTATCATTCATTCATTCTTTCAATGTTAATTGAATGCCTTTTACGTCATAGTTATGTTTAAAATGCCATGAGGCTGTTATTCTTATCCCTATTTCATAGACGAAGAAACTAAAGTTTAGAGACTTTACATGTCTTGCTCAAGGTCACACAGCTCCATGTAATAGTGTCAGTAGAACTGACTTTAGAGTTAGAGCTCCCAACTATTAAGCCTCACAATTTTGGGGAAAGCACCAGGAGGCTAATGAAAATTATGATGGTTATTTTGATAGAAAATGAAGAGCTGCTCTACAACATACAGCTTCAAACAGGAAGCATGGAGGTCTGAATTCCTCTTATCCAATATACTTGTTAGTAAATGACTTTTCTATAAAAGCGTTTTAAATTTCAGGTGAGACACCAACTATTATCAACTAGTCCCTCTCCTTGGTTCCTTCTGACATTTGCACATCATCTAATTTTATTCTTTTAATTTCTTGCTTCATATTTATATACTTACGAAATCAGATCCTCTTTCTAGAGTTCGTGTACAGCAAGAAACTTTTATTGAAAGGATGATTGTGACTATTTTTCACATAACCACATAATCTAAAATTCACAAAACAAAAGCCATATACATCAAACAGAACAACTTGCCTACCTCCAGAGTTCATGTGAAGCAATCAAATGTGCTCTTCTGGTGCCTATATTTTGATCGTTAATGCTATTCTCTACTAAAAGAGCCAGAGCTCCTTGAATAATAGCTGATTTAATGTCTTGTGAAAGGAAAAAGCAAGATAAATCTGATTTTTTAAAATACTTTTTTGGAGCAATTTTAGATTCACAGCAAAACTGAGAGGAAGATATAAATATCTCCCATACTCCACCTCCCCACATATATGCATAGTTTCCCCTATTATCAACACCCCCCTCCAGAATGGTACATTTATTACAACTGATAAACCTATATCAACATATCGTAATCACTAGAAGTCCTTAATTTTTATTAGGGTTCATTGTTGGTGTTGTACATTCTCTGAATTTGTACAGATCTATAACGACATGTATTCAGCATTATAGTATCTTACAGAATATTTTTACTAACCTGAAAGTCCTCTGTGTTCGGCTTGTTGAATGTCCTCCCTACCCCTATCCTCTCACAATAACTGATCTTTTGCCTTTCCAGAATGTCATAAAGTTGGAATCATACAGTATGTAGCCTTTTCATATAGGTGTCTCCCACTTATTACTATCCATTTAAGTTTCCTCCATGTCTTTTCATGGCTTGTTAGGTCATTTCTTTTTAGTGCTGAATGTTATTCTGTTGTTTGTGCGTGTGCCACAGTTTATCAGTTTACCTATTGAAGGACATCTTGGTTGCTTCCAAGTTATCGCAATTATGAATAAAGCTACTATAAATATCCATGTGTAGGCTTTTGTGTGGACATAAGTTTTAACTTTGGTTAAAATCTCAGATTTTGTGGTGAAAGAATGCTTCTAGAGTAATCTGTGATTACAATAATAAAAATAATAACAGACAGCCTAGATAAAAATGTAGTGTCCAAGTAAAGAGAAGCTGAGCAGCAACAGGGAAAATAATCAGAACAAGTTGACATTGACACTGACAGGAAAGGGTAACAAAAACTGTGCTAGAGGGTATGCACATGTGAGTTTCCCTTGTCTATAAAAAAAGCTGTGCATTGAGCATTTAAAATTCTGTGAGTCTGATACAAAGTTTCAGTCAAGCAAGATAATAAAAGGCAAACATGGACTTGTTTCATAGGGTGATAAATTTAGAAAGATATGTAAATGATGGTGAGTGTTCAATAAAATTTATCCAACTGAGAAATTTCGAATGATTAGAATTGAGATGGGAAGCCATATGTTGCATAGACTTGTGGTGACTAGCCTCCAAGATGCCCCTGAATGATTCTTGCCTATTCATATTCACACTGTGTGGTTCTCTCCTACATAGAATAGGACTGACCTGGATAACTAACAGTTTGACTTCTGAAGGCTACGTAATAGAAGACATTGCACTTTCTCTCTTACTCTCTTTTGGTTCATTTACTTTGAAGGAAATTAGCTGTTGTATGATGAGGAACTCAAACAGCTCTCTGAAGAGAAACACATATCAAGGAACTGAAGCCTTCTGCCAATAACCAGCACTAATTCACCAGGAACATGAGTAGGCTATGTGGAGGTGTATCTGCAGCTTCAGTCAAGCCTTTGCTAACATCTTGCCTGGAACTCACGAGAGATTACCAGCTAAAATTACCAGAACTCCCAGCTAGGCTGTTCCCAAATTCCTGATCCATGGAAATTCTGTGAGATACCCATTTATTGTTGTTTTAACCTGCTCATTTTAGGGAAAATTTGTTATGCAGCAACAAATAAGTATACAGTATTGGAGGGGAAAATATATAGAATAGTTTGTAACAAAGGTTAAAGTTGATAAGTTCATGAAAATGTGGAGTAAGGTAGGATGTAGAGGAGAAAACCCACATAATATTAAGAAAAGGTACAAATGCCTCTGAGCTTTCTACCTGCTCGTAGAATAAAAAACAGGAAGCAAGTCAAAGTAAATATGAAATTTAAAAAAAAAAGAATGAATTAGGTCACTATAAATAGAAAAAGAAGCCAGGAGATAAAGAACAAAACAAAAGTTCATTTTGACAAAAATGGTCACAAAATCCAGAATGGCATCTTTTAAAAGGAGATTAAAATCAGGTCCATTTAAAACAAAATCACTAGTGACCTGTAACACAAAGCATCTAGTTCTCCATATTATATTACATTACAAACAATCAGAAGTACAGGCTTCATATGGTTTTAGGCAGGTCAGTCCTAAGACACATATGGGGCACTAATTAGGGTAAAGGGAGAAAAATAAGGAAGAAAAATTTTGCTATTGCTTCATATAAATATGTAAACATGTAAATCTAACCCAAATATTGGAGAGTATTTTAGGTACCACAAATATGGTATTCTTCTTGTTGACTCTAATCATGTCAATACATGCAATAAAATCCTTTAGTTGCATGCTCTTTTACCAGTTGGCTTTGCTACATGAGGAGAATGGTACAACCTTGGTTCTCATTTGGCTCCACTAACATGTCTCAGGATGATAACTTTTCCAGTATATAAATGTGGACACATGTACTACATTATCAGGCAGTATCTAAAGGGGCAGCATTACTATCAGCTTATATATTATGTATCTTATTTTAAACTCCAAGTAAAATTTAGCTTGGCATGCATATGAATAACAACCTTATCAATGATAAGGTAACAATGTCACCAATTTCAAATACAGTATCTAAAACAGTAATTTAGATTGAGTGGTATATTCTCCAAAAATCCTTAGTTGAGAAAAAAAGACATGCTTGCCACCAGATAAAAATTTATATAAGAAGGCATTATTATAATGTATTATTTTGCCACAAAAACCTAATGGCAGTGAGTCATTTTGCACTAAAATAAATAGAAATATTGTAAAATATAAAATATATAACTCATACTGCTAAATAGCTTGGGCAAATGACAAAATTATCAATTTTTACATTTTATTTTGTTTGTTTTATATCTATTCAAATAACTGCTTATTAAAGCATGCTCACTGATTTTGAGTAAGTCTACAAAAAGAAACTTATTTTAGAACCTTCTCTAACATATATATCAATTTATTGGCTTATTAACTACATTAGAGAATCAATCAAGTCAAAAGTTAATAAGAACTTTTAAGTTTTCCAGATTGTATCTGCTTTCTATTTTATAAAAATAAAGAGCAATATTTCATAACACAGTTACAAGTTCTAAGTGAACTCTACTTTAACTCAAACTGATAGACATAATGTGAGACATATCTTAATTTAATTACTTATTATATCTGATCCCTAATAACTACACCAGTTATTTTGTAGAAGGATTTTCTATGCTAAAGAAATCTGCACCTTTCAACATCATTTAGTAGCCAAAAGATAAACTCAT
>NW_012098555.1:144327-146562 GCF_000951045.1 Mandrillus leucophaeus | reverse complement strand
TGTAGAGGAGAAAACCCACATAATATTAAGAAAAGGTACAAATGCCTCTGAGCTTTCTACCTGCTCGTAGAATAAAAAACAGGAAGCAAGTCAAAGTAAATATGAAATTTTAAAAAAAAAGAATGAATTAGGTCACTATAAATAGAAAAAGAAGCCAGGAGATAAAGAACAAAACAAAAGTTCATTTTGACAAAAATGGTCACAAAATCCAGAATGGCATCTTTTAAAAGGAGATTAAAATCAGGTCCATTTAAAACAAAATCACTAGTGACCTGTAACACAAAGCATCTAGTTCTCCATATTATATTACATTACAAACAATCAGAAGTACAGGCTTCATATGGTTTTAGGCAGGTCAGTCCTAAGACACATATGGGGCACTAATTAGGGTAAAGGGAGAAAAATAAGGAAGAAAAATTTTGCTATTGCTTCATATAAATATGTAAACATGTAAATCTAACCCAAATATTGGAGAGTATTTTAGGTACCACAAATATGGTATTCTTCTTGTTGACTCTAATCATGTCAATACATGCAATAAAATCCTTTAGTTGCATGCTCTTTTACCAGTTGGCTTTGCTACATGAGGAGAATGGTACAACCTTGGTTCTCATTTGGCTCCACTAACATGTCTCAGGATGATAACTTTTCCAGTATATAAATGTGGACACATGTACTACATTATCAGGCAGTATCTAAAGGGGCAGCATTACTATCAGCTTATATATTATGTATCTTATTTTAAACTCCAAGTAAAATTTAGCTTGGCATGCATATGAATAACAACCTTATCAATGATAAGGTAACAATGTCACCAATTTCAAATACAGTATCTAAAACAGTAATTTAGATTGAGTGGTATATTCTCCAAAAATCCTTAGTTGAGAAAAAAAGACATGCTTGCCACCAGATAAAAATTTATATAAGAAGGCATTATTATAATGTATTATTTTGCCACAAAAACCTAATGGCAGTGAGTCATTTTGCACTAAAATAAATAGAAATATTGTAAAATATAAAATATATAACTCATACTGCTAAATAGCTTGGGCAAATGACAAAATTATCAATTTTTACATTTTATTTTGTTTGTTTTATATCTATTCAAATAACTGCTTATTAAAGCATGCTCACTGATTTTGAGTAAGTCTACAAAAAGAAACTTATTTTAGAACCTTCTCTAACATATATATCAATTTATTGGCTTATTAACTACATTAGAGAATCAATCAAGTCAAAAGTTAATAAGAACTTTTAAGTTTTCCAGATTGTATCTGCTTTCTATTTTATAAAAATAAAGAGCAATATTTCATAACACAGTTACAAGTTCTAAGTGAACTCTACTTTAACTCAAACTGATAGACATAATGTGAGACATATCTTAATTTAATTACTTATTATATCTGATCCCTAATAACTACACCAGTTATTTTGTAGAAGGATTTTCTATGCTAAAGAAATCTGCACCTTTCAACATCATTTAGTAGCCAAAAGACAAACTCATATACAGTACTTTGCAATTTTTTAATGCTTTTGCATTTCTTTATTCTACAAGCTCTTGGAGAGCCAATCTCCTATCTAACCTCAATTTCGAATTCCAGAGTACTGCATGAGCACACTATATTACCCATGTGGGATAGAATTATGGCTTCAACATTATTCTGCCTCTGACTCTTTGGGGTGTTTTCCTTCAGTGATCTTATATGGATAGGCTTAATTTTCTATATTTCTTTCTCAGTACGCATTTCCTTTTCAAAACTATGCACTAACTTTAATACAACATTTTGGCCTCCACTTCAATACTGCATAGGCTGAAGTTTTAATTTGCCTATTCTTTTCCTGGACCCCAATTAATCTAACCTACATGAAGAAATGTATTCTAAAATATTAGTGGAACATTAATACTACTAAATAACATCTGAGCCCTAAAGTTTAATCCTTAAGGACTAAACGTGGTAACTAAATTTTACCTAATCATTTGAGTACCACGGTTTTCTAAGCAGCAGCAACAGGAGAAACACCTGCCCTCTCCCACAGGCTAATTTTAATTCTTTCACAAATCACTTGAGCAGTCCTGTGAGTCATACACATGAATTTCCACATGAATATGTATGAGGATATTTTATTAAAGCATATATTTGAAATAAAATCTTTCTGATGTAGTCATTTATGAAAACATATGTCTATTAACCAATGAGTTGCTAACATTTTTATAATCTCTTAAATCTTTTTTTT
>NW_012098555.1:142508-144172 GCF_000951045.1 Mandrillus leucophaeus | reverse complement strand
GATAATTTTTGGTGAAATTGTCACTGTCAGTTATGTCTTTATAGATGTTAAAAATTTAGCAAGAATATTTCATATGTTTTAATTTCCCAGTATCTCAAATTATAATTTCCTTAAAAGCCTTAGTTCTTTAATGTTGTATTAAGCCAATAACTGTTCTTTCCTGAATTCTAAAAATTTTGGCTTGTATACTGATGTTTTCTTAATATAATAATTTTTTACTCTTTTGAGTTTTTGAAATGTATATAATATTTTAACATTTAAATATATTTTAAAATTGAATTATAATGAGCCTTTGTTTTTTTAAAACCTTTATGTTACCTGCAATTTTACTGCACCTACATTTGGGTGCAGTACTACAGTATTACACAACACAAACAAGCAAACCAATCTACAAACCCCTCTTTTACTGTTTCCTGAAGCCCCTACATTTAAGCCAGTACCTAATCAGCTTACACACAGTGTATACTTTATGAACTCTCCTGTTCATGATAATCATTTAATTTTGTGTTATGTATATTTCCCCCAGAGTATGACATTTTCATTCTGTCTGACTTCTGAAGGCTTACTTCAGCAGATGTTCTGTACGGAGCTAGAATGACTTGCCTGGTAGCTCCGTTTCTCTAATTTTAATCAAATGTTCAGTCATGTGAAGCCAGAGGGAATTTCTTTTTAAATTATTATAAATTTCACACAGAGCTACTGTGTGGTGCAAACAATCCAAAATGCTGCTTTCTAAAAGGTTAGAAAGTCAGTTGAAACACAGTTGAATACAAATAAAAGCATTTATGCAAGTGAGTGGCCTGAGCCCCTCTCTTGCTTTGTCTAAACTTCAAAGCCAGGATGTTCCCATCTGTTGACTGAAAAGTTTCTACCAAAGGGCATGATTGGAGAGGTGCTAGAAAGCAGCTCTTGTTCCCCAAAGCCCCTCTCCCATCCAATGTATGAAATATTTTTTCAAAGGATATACAACAGCTCTTCTAGTATCACAGACAGTTTAAAATGCATGGATTCTTAAGAAAAGGAAAACTAGTGACTTCAATTTGTGCAAAGATGTAATTTACTGGCATTAGACCTGAGTTGAATCTATGACTGTTTAGATGTGTGAAAATAGCAGAAGAAAGGAGAGGTGTTGACAGGGAATAGAGCAGAGGACAAAGAAATAACTCAGAAATAGCAAAAGTCAAACTTTCTCTAATTTACAACTTTAAACTCTTCCTTGAATCTTGGATAAGATACTATAAAGACAGAAAATAATTTTCAATTTCAATGAAAAATACTGAAATAAAAAGGAAAAATAAAAAGGAAAAAATTAAAATGATTAAAACTGAGCTCACATACTGGTTTTAGAGTTCTTATGGCAATAGCTGTACCTTTATAATCAGACTTTATAATCAGGCTCAGACAGCCATTTAACAAGAAAAACTTAAACTTTTAAAATGGTAAAAAATATTTTTCAGATCTACACAGATTTTTTATTTTTTAAGTAACATGATACACAGTTTAAGCTAATAGCTTAAAGACAAAAATAGGATGAGTCAGAGACCATTTTATCTGCTTTTATATAGTTTTGCCTAAACATTTGGTGTTCAAAATAATTTTAATTGGCATGTGTGTGTGTATGTGTGTGTGTGTATATATATACCTGTTTTTTATATATGTAAATA